>NC_133649.1:6750985-7050985 GCF_009905375.1 Apium graveolens | reverse complement strand
GGCAATTGTTCGAAATCCTTGCATCCAGTTCAAGCTTTTGCAGGTGGCCCTGGATTTGTCTCAATGTTTCCTCAGGGAACACAGGTCCCTAATTTGGTTGCACCTTTTAATGGATTTTGGATGAACAGGTTTCCATTTCACCCACCACCTAGTATGGGATTCTGGAATGCTTCTACTCCAAATAATATACTGCAGTTTCAACAGAATCTTGCTCAGTAGCACTATCAGATGCTGTTTTTCAATGGAATGCCACTTCAGCAACCAATTAATAATGGTCAAATGTTGCCTTCCAACTTTTTCCTCCCAGGCGGGCAACCAAGTTTTGGTGCAGGAGCACCAGTTGCACGTATGAATCCAATGATGATGGGTCAATATAACTTTGGCCAATTCCATGCTGCCATGAGTCAAACTAACTTTAGCCAGTCACAGGCTGCCATAAACATGCAAGGCCAAAATGCCATAAACTTTAGCCAAGCACATACTCCAGTAGAAATGCAAGGACAAAATTATCCCGCGTTCTCAAGTACAGTACAAGGTGTTTTGCTCACTGGGTGTCAGAGCGAACAGAATAGAAATTTCCAACCACAGTCTGATACTGCAGCTAGTACCGGTAATTCTCAGGACTTCGGTAATTCTGCGGGAGTTGGTCTTGCAAGCAATTCACATCAAAAGGGTGGTGAGCAATATGGAGGTGGAAGGTGCAGGCGACAATCCAGGTGCTATATATCTTTTCTTAAGAGACTTGTAGCTGGTCTTTGATTGCCAAGGAGTAAGGATTGCTATCCATTTCGAAATAGTTCTGGTAATTTTTTAAACCATGTCATTAGCTTTTTAGCCTTATCGATTTATCAAATTTCATGTTCTCTATAAATCTTTTCCTGCCAAATGAGAATGCATATTCTGTAATATTTGTGAAATGTAAATCTCACCAGTGTATCTTGTTTGCTAAGTGTTTGACAACTGCTCAAAATTTGCTTGCTACTGGTCTACAATTTCAAGTTCCAACAAGACAAACAGAACGTTGATTTTGGTCAATATGTTTGGATATTGTTTACTCAATGGGATAAATAATTCATAGGCTTAAGGTCCTTGAACAAAAAAAGTCAATATTCGCGTACTTTAACTTTTTAGAATTTTGATTAGAGCCCCCAGGCATAATTTGACTAACGTCCATTAGTCAATTAGCGTTCTTCAACTTCTTGAATTTGGGAGTTTTTGATTCATTTATGCAATGATGAAATTGAGGACATAGGAAGCTTGGGATGTCAAACCGAAGAGATTAATCTAGGTTTCGATGGCGCGGGATGGCGGTGGCCGGAAATCATGGCCATTTTCCGGTCGGCGGTGACAAAACTACCATTTCGGCCATCCTCCGCAATTGAAATTTACAAGGATCTCTTCAGTTTGACCTCCCGAAACTTTTGAAACCCTTAATTTCATCAATCCATTAACGAATCAAAAACACCCAAATTCAATAAGTTGAAGCACCCTATTGACTAACGGCGTTAGTAAAAATTAAACGCAAAGATGCAAATAAGATTTTTGAAATGTTTAGGGATCATAGTATGTTAAAAAATAGATCGGGGACCTAGACAATAAAAGGCATATAGTTGAAGGACTTTGAATTAATTCTCCCTTTACTCAATTGTCTACACCCAAAATAGAGACATAAGCTAGCAAAAGAAAACTTATTCTTGTAATTATACAGTATACTGTTGACTGGCTGGCTTCTTTTTCTACTAGTGCTAGAAAGTGAATTATCAGTTTATTAAAAAAAATATACAAGAATGAGTAGGAAATGCGGAAATGGGTGGTGTAAGTTTGCAGAACTGGGTCTATAAAGGAGATGGTATGGGCAATTTTATTTACGACAGTACTATATCTTCCTGTAGTGCCTTAGCTAATGCGTTAAGTATCCCGCAATAAACATGTTCTACATGGATGAATTGTATCAAAATATAATTGCGGGAGCAATAAGTTCCCTCACTCAAGAAAGTTTATAATCTAACCATCGTATACTTAATAAATTTAATATAAATTATAATAATGAAAAAAAATTGGTAAATGACTAGAACAGAAAATTAGGAAGCCCAATAACTATTAGTAACTTTTGCAAGTATCCCAAACATCCAAACGGTAGAGTTGGTTATACAATAGCGTAAGTTACTAATATGTGTTATGTTTGACAACTGCTCAAAAATTGTAAACATGTGATATGTGTTGCTTAGTTCATGATAAAGTTCAAGAAGATAAGAAGCTTAATGGAGTTATGTGTTTTGGAAGTCTAATAGATAGATATAAAGATAGCCAGAGCTGCTCCTCTGGCAAAACAGTTAACATCAACCCAAGTACATAAATATGATCTAAGTTCTAGAAAAGACAGGTGCTAGGATGTCTGGAGAAAAATTTAAGATTCTAGTCTCGAAGCTAGCAAGATGAACAGAACTACATAACTATGACTGAAGTTCTAGAAAAGATGGGTACTAGGATGTCAGCAGCAGTTTCTGGATCTTAGTCTGGAGGTAGCTAGTTCTTCTCGTTCCTTGTGAAATCAACGCAAGTCTGACAATCGCAATCTGGGAAACGGCAGTTCTCACATCCGAAACACACACAGGAAGTACAGCCTTTGCATGTTTGGGAGCGGGAACAGCCGTGGTACACCCTTCGAGTAGATCGTTCTTGCTCATCACTGCATTGCACTCTGGATCGAGAAGAAAGAGGATTAATAATATTATGTTAACATGTTGAAACACAAGCAACAAAATGTCAAAAACAAGCAATAAAAACTTGTTCATGTTAATACACCTAAGCACAATAAGCAGTTAGAAAAACTATCAAAAAAGAGATGAAATTATAAATCTGGTAGTAAATATTGATGAAATTATGATGCACACTTTGTTATATGCAAATAAACAGACCTTGCACCAGGAGTGTCCGAACATTTCCAGTTCACATTCCTTGCAGCATCATGATAAGCCCGACACTCCTCTTTGTTGCGCAGATGGAACCTACGTTGCTTTTCACATACAGTACAACGAACAAATTCATCATGATGACCAACTTTCCCAGTTCGAGATCTGTATGCTCTTTTTGCTCGATTGTAGTACTTCAGAAGCTCAGTCCTTACCAGCGGAACCTTCTTTCCATTAGCTGAAACCCACACGTTTCTCGTCCACTTTCTGGTTGTTTCTCTTCCAGAATGTTTCTCAAATTCAGCTGGGCTTAGTTTGTCTGTTAATGATAGATACCAAATAGTTAAAGAATACATATAGTTATCAAACAATATTGGAAATACTATTCAGAAGAAAATGTGTAATTTTTTTTATATATATTTGTTAGACTAGTAGACATAATAACTAATCAGAATTCAGAGTCATTAATCACTAATACTACAGATACATATTAGAGGCACAATTTCCCCCTGATAGTCATGATATCAAATGAAGAATTTTGAATCTTTAAAAGACTAACAATATGTGTAGAATTCCAAAACTTAATTAATTAGATTAGATGTGTACAATATGCATAAAGCACTGCATATCTAATTTTAGAACATTTTAGAAACATCAATAAGTTTCCAGATCAGATGTGTACTTTTGAAACCATATTTACATATGTTTTAATCATTTAAAATATATAAATGTGAATTAATGCAAATGTGTTACCTCTAACCATAAGAAACACAAACAAAATGGTATAAAAATAACATACTCTGCCACAATTTAAATGAGGAATGAGACTAGTACTGAGGAATGGTGACATCTTATGTAGACTACATTGTTTTCTTGGTCTTTCTATGCCTTGGTCTTTCTATGTTTGAAGAACCTATTCACCTAAACAAATATATGTATGCATATACAAGTTTATCTACAACTCAAAAGACATGAAAAAACATTGTCTCGGACAATGAAAGGAAGGAAAAGATTGTAAAAAAACAGTCATAACAAGTCATAACAGAAGAGTAATGAAATTCATATCAAATAGAGGCATAACAGAAGAGTAATGAAATTCACATCAAATAGAGGCATGCAAAGGTTTAATTGTTGAAAGACTCCTCCGTCATTCTATATAAAAAAGAAAATTTTAATCCATATACAAAAAAAAATTATAACCTTCGTCACAGGCAGGAGTGCAGTCACATTTGATTTCAAGATTGCCGTTACGGTAAACCCTAAGAGTCCCGACCGCATCACCGTAAGTTTTGCTGGTGCACCCACAAGTGACCTCGATATAATCACGATCGCCTATTATTTTGAATCCAATTATGTCTTTTACCTCTTCCTCGCTAAACATGGACTCTTTCGCCGCCGTGCCGTCGCTAAACATCAACTCTCTTGCCGCCGCCGCGCCATTAATCTCCATTCTCTCTGTCGAAAACTCTGTTTAGGGCAACAAATCAATTACCACCCACAAAAGTTATTTAGCAATTAAACAAAAATCTCAATTAGGAACACATAATAAATGAGTACAATAGCAAATTAAAAAATTAATGAGTGCGACAAGACTTATATGTGGTAGTAGATATAGAATTATGAATTGCATATATGTTATTGTATGTAGAAAAAGATTGGGAAGGAACCGTGAAAAGTTGAACGCTGATAGAGGAATTCTCGACGAGGAGCCTTTGGTGGCAGGACGAAATGTTTAAAAGGTAGAGAGATGGAGAGAGGAGGGTTTTATATAGAGAAAGGTTTTATATAGAGAAAGAGGGGGAGTTTTGGTTTTGCTTTTGGTTTTGGCGATAAATATGAGTTGGCTTGGGAAGTGTTAAGCGTTACAAAATTAGTAAAACTCCAAACTTTCTTACTACGGTTTTTCTAAAAGGAGTTTGGAAAACTTCAAACTTTCTTACTACAGTTTTTTTTTAAGGATTTTTAGGTGGAGAAAAATGAGATCATAGGGGTGTGTTCTTCATTATTTTGGCTTTATTGCATGACCCGGAAAGAGTTGAGGATCCAAGAGTATATCTATCATAATAGCAGTGACATATATATATAAATTGTCACATATATAATAGGAAGTATACAGGGTAATTGGGATTTGTAAATGTAAAAAAAAAGGAAAATAACATAAATGACATAAGGGCGGGGGAGGTTTATTGAAAAACCATTCTTTCACAGCTAGTTTACTATATATAGAGTACTTTGATACATGTTATAAGTAGCCATTCACTGCTATGTTAGCACTAAAAAAAATGTATTGTTAAAAAATGTGTTGTTATGTCTTCTTACTAAGATGTTGTGGGACATACACTTGAACAAAGTACCATCAGACAAGATAGCCGGTGAGACCGTGAGAGTAGTGCTGCAGAAATGGTCATCCCTTCCCTTTCTCGGACCAAACTGTATACAAGGAACTTTTATGTGTTTCAAATGTGCATGTACATATGATATCTGCAGCCATCAAACATCAAACACACACACATGATTATCCCAGTTGACGATGAGTGGACTAAGCCACTGGATGATGGGGTTTTTGATATGAACACTCATCTTTTACATGGGTTGATTCATTGTAATGGTTTCGGCCATCTTCTTTCTATCAATGGGATGGAAGGTGGGTCTAAGTTCTTGAATTAAGGTCATTAGTCTAATCAATATATATAACTAGCGGATGTAACTAGAACAAAGAACCAGCTCCATATCTCCTGCATTCTTTTAGTGTCTAGAGTAGTGAGCACTACACGTCTACACATACAAATACATTCTTGTAAATATAGGAGCCAACTAAATCACAGAAGAAGATATGAAATTCAAAAGTATGTGCCGCTACCTTAATACTTGATAAACTAGAGTCTGGACAGCCCAACCATGTGGAACTATCGTGCTTTCCAAACTGCATAAGCTCAGTCCTGCCATTGTCTAGCTAGCTAGTGGTGTGGTAGGTCCTCCGCTGATTGCACGATTATGTAGTGAGTGAGTGTTAGTATGTTACATGTAATAAGGGTTCTTACAATAATTTCTTTAAAAATATAGTATAGAACAACTACTTCTCAAATCATGATTAAACCCACAGCAACATATACAAAATCCTGCTAGTACACAAGCCCTGCGCTTCAAACACCGGTAGAGTAGAAACCAACCTAGCTACCAAGTACCATATCAACAACAAAACAGACCTCTCTGGACATAAAAGAACAAGTACAGTTATATCATTAGAGGTGGACCCAGACCAAATGACTCTCTCAGCATGTTGAAATCAATACTTTAATTAGAACTTACCCCTGAGATTCGATTGGACCCCCAAATTTAAATAGAGGATCATGGCAGTGAGTTGCATTGATAACCCTCCCCTGAAATTAGTTTAGATGGGCGTAAGTAGCCAAAAAAATTGGGGGACGACATAATCCTCTTACAAGTTAATTTATATGTTGGATCAAGCACTGAAGGAAATAGGAAGAGTTAGAAACTTAACAAATATCTCACAGTAACCCTAATGAGTCGGCCGTTATTGATAACTATTATCCATCCTTCATCATCCCCTCCTTTCAAATTCACATCACCCCATCCATCCTCTCATCCCAGTGTCCTCCATTTCTAACTTTCTATTATAATAGTTTTCAATAAAATTGAGATCTAAATCCTTTTGGGTGTGATCTTGTTACCGTACCCATCTTTTTGGGTTGTTGATTGTCCCCAATTTTTGGGTGTATGTCTTGTTGCGTTTTTGATTCGTTGTCATGTTACATTAAGAATGATTTTTACGGTGTATTGGGAGATCTGGGCAACCCGCTTCAAATCTGGAATTGGGGTACTAATCGCGAGAGCTCACCTTGCACAACAAATGATTGTTCAATATACGGGGCATCTGTACCCCCAACCTCAGTTGGTGTAACTGATGGATATGAACACTGGTCTATCACCGGTTTTTTATGTGCGCAAGTCAATTGTGATTATATTTTATGTTCAACAAAATCTTATTGTTCGTAAAAAAAAAAAGCACTCAAGGAAATGGCCCAAGTAAATTTTATTGTATTAATTGAAATGTATTCTCTTCTATATAAATTTCATGAGATTAAAAGTGTTTTTAATATTTATATAAAAGATGTGATTCGTGGAAATCGAACTCAGGTTATTTCATTCAACCATATAACCTTTTACCACTACACCATATTCTCACATGTACTTTTTATCATACACGTAATATGTAAGTGTGCTAAATGAATATTTTATTTAACTTTAAAGATACTTACTTGAATTACACAAAAAAAAAGATAGTTAATTAAATATTTGTACAGTTAATTTTAAAGAATTGAATTTCAGATATAAATTTAGGCATAGTACATAAATGGATTATTAATTTATTTATTAATCATTTTTTAGTTTGAAAATATATCTCATATATTTTTAACATATTTTTTATTATAAAAAGTAATTAAAATGTACATATATAATTTTTTAAAAAAATATTAAAAGTAGGATCGCTTATATATAAATAATTTATATTGGTATTACATATTTAGATAAGCTCGAATTATAATGAGTCAATGCATTTTAGAACTTGGCTCATTGTTCAAAAAATACTCAAAATTTGACTACATGACCCGGCCGAAAAACATCGTCACATTCTACGTTTAGTAAATTAAAATTACAAGCTCGGCGAGAATATCTTACCAATAATGTGAATTTTTTTAATATCTTGTGTTAATATAAATTAATGTGTTTGAGGTCTTTATGGGATCAAGTCAATTGATTATTTATATTAAAATTACTAACTTCACTAGTAACGTATTATTATTTTTGAAATTTGTCCCGATTTTAAGAATATTTGAAATTCGAAATGAGATCTCACGAGATTTGTTAAAATTACAATGATATACTAAATCGATTTATTTTTCATTTTTCACTTTAAAAAACTAGCTTTTAAAAATGAATTCTTTTAGATCAGCAATATTCATTGATCAAGATAATATTGTACAAATATTTTATATTATTTTAATATTTTGAATTATTCAAATAAAAGTTATATCTATATGATATTGTAGCATTTGAATCAATGCATTTTATATTATTTAAGGAAAAAACATATATTGTTCAGTAATTTGAAGGAATTAACTAGTTCAACTGATATTTATAAAACTTTATCGAACTGAAAATTTTTAATTTTAGGATAATAGTATAAAATGTTATCAAATTATTATATGAAGAAATATTAGAGTCGTAATGAAAGAAACTTAAAAACAGTTTAAATAACGATATAATTACAATTTTTCTTTCGAATTCTTGAAAACAAATCATGAATATCAATAATAAGTCTTAAAAATATATAATAATTTTATGTTACAACCATGATTGATACCCGGTTGCGTAAAAAATAGATATGGATTATTTGTGAGTGATAATGTGAATATCATATATAAATAATAGCAATTTATTTATTAAATAATTTTAATTTTTGAATAATTATAAATGAATGTTAGTTAAGTAATCAATTATATCACTAGATGTTAATAATGATTATACATGTACATAAATAAGATATTTAACATATAAATAATTGAAATCTTCATAATTTACTAAGAGATATAACATACAATAATTTACATGCTAACACACACATATACATATAACTTAATATTACTTTCTTAACAGTAGTGTAAATAAAAAACTAACATTTTCCCATACATACATGATACATACATACGTTGAATTTCAAAAACTAATATTTTTCATTAAAATCAACTTTAATATTAATAATAATGTAAATTTTACATTATTGTATATTATGATTGCAAGACATTCTGACTTCAGTTATGCATTTTTTATCTTTTTAAATTGAGTATGTCAATTGTAAGTTAGTAGTGAATTCAGTAATAATATAGAGCAATACATACAGTTTATTTAAATAAAATTCAAGATTTTGGTGAACTATGTATTCAACATTGTTAGGTCACACACACACTGTAGAGGGGGTGAATACAGTGTATAGTACACTCAAATCGAACTTAAAGAACTTAAGTAACAGAAAACAAACTTTATTGAAACAATAAACTCTGTTACAATATGGAACTGTTACCTCTCAGTGATGAACAAATATCACGAGAGCTGCTAGGGTTATATAGAATAATAACTTCGATAATGATAACACTTATAGTGTAAACCCTATGCCTGTGTTTATATATTACACAGTTACAAGATAATCGCTAATTGATATGGAATATAATTCTGCTTCCTAAAATATATCAATCAGATATCTTCTATTCCAAGTATTCCATTCTTCACGGAATTCCTTCTTCATGCATATCCCTTCTTATGTTTATCTCGATCTTCTTTCCTTTAATCAGCTACTGTCCTTATCTGATTGTCCTTCAGCACTTAAGTTCTGATATCTATCTTCTGATGATTATCTCCTGATAATACAAGTACTGATATCCTTAAGTCCTGACTTCCAGTATAAGTACTGATCAACAGTTAAGTACCGATCTATCCTGTTCACACAAGATCTGAAAGCTAAACATAAAACATATTAGCCATGACATTATCAAATATATCTAACAATCTCCCCTAACTTGTAAATTAACAAAATATACAAGTTAAACAGATATTTGATGATGTCAAAAACATTAAGTACAAATGCATGGGAAATAGACTAGATAACTACAACTTACAGTCCTTAAAGTTTTACCAATTTCAACTTCTGATAACAACTTCAATCTGTATAAATATCAGAATTTAAGCAGTTGTAGATCTTCGACTTGGCTTCATCATCTTCTGATCTCTCTGATGTCAGGAGTTTTTATGAGATAGTTCTTCAACAAACATTTCTCAGCATATCTTAGTTCATCAATCATTCTCCTTTTAACACCTTTAAGCTCTGCAGTATCTTCACCAGTTTGAAAAATTGCAGCTCTGAGATCATTAATCTTTGCTTTCCTTAACTCCTGATCTAGTCTTATAACATAAGCTTTGTCAGATTCAAGATTGAATTCAAGTCCCTTAATACCAAGATACGTTCTGATCTGTGCAATATTAGGCTTCATATCAACAATATCACCATTGTGATCTCTGTACTTTGGAACATATCTGCTGTCAGACTTAACAGAATAAAGCCTTTTCTGTCTCTGAATCTGTTCTTTTAAGTAGTTTGCAGCAGTCTCTGTTATTCTGTCATCCACTTGAAGTAAGAAAAGTACATGCTCCAATTCTTCAAAATACTTCAAAGGAATGGCATTTTGTCTTATATGATAAACCCTACCATCTGTCATGAAATACAATATGATGTATTCTTTCAAGTAAGTATGGTAAACCATCTGTACAGATTCCAGTTGATTCAATCTCTCAGGAGTTGCTCCAATACCTGGTTCACTCAAGGAAGTTGGATCATCGGTAGTGTTGTGTACTCTTCTTTCATCAGTACTTCCCAATCCAGTTTTATCTCTAGCTTCCTTTCCAGTAACTACTCTTGCTTCAAAACCACTTGGAGTAGTCTTCAAAGATTGAGTCTGTTTTGCTTTAGTGAATCCTGGTAGGAGTGTTTTAGATCTATTTTCTGATATCAAGTTAACTTGAGCACTGTCAGAGGTTACTTGCTTCTTCTGAATATCAGAACTTATAATTTCTTGACTCTGAACAACTTGAGCCATGTCAGAGGTTGTTTTAAGAACTTTTCTTGAAGTCAGAGCAAGATCATCTTTTCCATCAGTAATTTCTTCTTCCTCAGGAGGTACATAAGGCTTGATAGGTTCACCAAACTTTTCTTTACCCTTGGATCTTGGATCTATCTGTGGTTGTGATCTAGCCAAAGTTTCTTCAGTATGTATCCTTTCTTTGATCACAATGCCTTTAGGTTTTGGAAGTAACTTTTTACCAGAAGCTTCAGATTTAGATGTGACTTTCTCTGATTTAAGTCTGGCTTCTTCTTCCTTTAAACTTTCCAAGTCCATCCCTGGATTTTCTTGAAGAAATAACTGTCTTGACATTTCCTCATCAAGATCTAGAAGTTCATCAGAACTTATCCTTTTACCAGCAGCAGAACTTATTCTTTTCCCAGTATCAGAACATGTTCTGTGACTAGCTTGTCTTGATGTAAACCTTCTACCTTGACTATGACCACTACCCATTCCAGAGTTTCCTTGGTCATCTTTTCCATCATCCTTTCCTTGCAGTGTCTTGTTGGTTTTGCATTTGGACTTAATTACCTTCTCCCCCTTTTTGGCATCAGCAGGTAATAAAAGAGAGATAAGTAGTTCCACTGAGGTCTGGATTTCAGTAAGTTGCGATTGCTGAGAAGCTTGATTTGTCAGAATTTGATCAATCTGAGCTTGTTGCTTCTCTTGAGTTTTCTCAATATAAGCAACCCTGTCAATGGTAGGTTGGAAGAACTTTTTCTTATCAATTTTCCAAACTTGTTCCTGTTTGATAAAGTTCTCCTGAATCTTGTGTAGCTCTGCATTAGTGTTGGAATGAAGACCTTGTAGATGTTTAGTACTCAATGCAGTGACTCTAAGCTGGGTTTTAAAATCATCAGAATATAACATTTCATCAGCTTTAGTCAAGTGCTCAGCAAGATGTAAAGCATTTGGAACACATGAAACTGAGTTCCATTCCTTAGTCCACTCCTGACCTGCAGGAGTTTCACTCCAAGGTACTGGTGCATCCCTGATAACAAACTCCTTTACCAGTTCAGACTTAGGAAGAGTCAGTGGAGGAGTATGTCCTGAAGGACCTGCTTCATCAGCATCTACAGTTGTAGCAGCCTCACCAGTATCTCCAACAGTTGCAGCATCAGAACTTAGAGAATCAGTATCTTCTGATAAGATAACAGTGTGAGTAGCAATGGAGGCTTCAACATCCTCTAATTGCTGATCTGATACTAAGTTCTGATCAACAGCCATATCCTGATGCTTACCTAAAATCTGATCATCAACATCTTGATGCAGAGAAGGTGTTGGTGATAACTCAAGAGTTTGAACAGCATCAGTAACAGGTGTTGTGGAAGGATTATTTGCTGTTGGAGCTTCTAAGAAAAGTATTTCAGGCACAACCAGGTTCTGAATATCAATTTCAGCACTTGTGCCTGGATCAACAAGAGACACAGAAGGTGAATTAGCCTTGTCAGATACAGCTTCCTGAGATGGAGTTGATGGAGAAGAAGTGACTGGAGCAAATTCCTTGTCTTGTGAGATCAGAGATTCCTGATCCCCTTCCTTAGCTGCTTCCTCCTCATCATCTGAAATTGGCCTTTGTGCCCTCTGTTTCTTGTACTTCCTTGTTGATTTGGATTCCTTGGGAGTTTCAGGAACTGTCATACGTCTAAGCCTCTTGAGAAGCCTAGAACCCCCAATTGCAGAATCCTTCTGAGAAGTTGCCTTCTCAGCTTCATCTACCACAGGTTCTGAAGAAGGAATCTGATCCTCAGAATCTGATTCATCTCTCAAAGTAATTCTCCTCCTCTTTTGAGGTGTTTGAGGAACAGTCTTTGTTCTCTTTGGCTTAGAGGATGTAGGCTTCACAATAGGTGTTGAAGAAGAAGATTGAGCAGTCTGTGAAGTGGAGAGATAAGATTTGAGATAAGTTCTGAGGTTGATGGATTTTGGGTGGTTGGAGGTGGTTGAACATCAGAGTAAACAGATCTATAGGTATCAGGATCAGCATTTACTAGGATCTGTTTTACAGACTTAGGAATCTGTAATGGTCTAACCATTTTCTTCTTAGTATCAGCATTTACCAGATCATTAAAGTACCTTTTTGCAACCTTAAAAGGTGGGGTTTGGGTGCTGACTAACTGAGGTTCATCAGTACAATAAGTGTAAATAAGTTGACAGAATCTAGCAAAATAAACAACATCTCGATCCTCTGTCATCCTATCCCCAATAAAACCAATTAAAGCAGTTGCAAAATCAAAATGAGTTTGATTGATAATTGCATACCCGATGTGCTGACTCATAATGGGAATAGCATCAAAATTCGAACATTTATTTCCAAAAGCTTTGGTGATGCAATCAAAGAAGAAACTCCATTCTCTTCTGATATTAGCCCGTTTCAACTGTCCAAGTTTCGTCAGACTCTTTTCATATCCCAATGCAGTCATAAACTCCCTAAGGGCTGAGTCCTCTGGAACTGAGAAAGTACAATCCTCTGGAAGATGTAAAGCCCTGCGTAATGTACCAGGAGTGACTACAAAAGATGAATCACCCACTTGGAAGATAATACTAGGAGTTCCACGGTTACCACCATCATCAAAAACGCCAGTCCTCCAGAACCTCAGAACTTGTTGACTTGAAAATAATTTAGGCTGAGTTAAGGCGTACCCAACCTCACTATGTGCAAGAAGATCTTGCACAAAGTGCAATTCAGATGGAGCGTCAGCATGATCAAGAATTGCAGCATAGTTGTTTGGAACAAACTTAGCTCCATCAATGATTAAATCCTTTGGTGCCATGTGAAAAAAATTTAGAGTTAAGTATGCCTGATAGGTGTTTGATATAATATCTGTATGAAAATAATGGAAATAGTAAAGTAAAGGAGAGTAAAAGTAAGAAGAGAGATAGAAGATGAAGAAATTAAAAAGATTAAAGAAATCTTCTCTCTGCTGTACTTATACAAAAAAATATTACCGTTGGACACCTGTCAGACATGCAGTAATAACGGATAGTTACTGGGCTCGAGAAAACAGTAATCATGACTTACCCATTTGCCGAGTTTCAAGGAAAAACTGTTCCATTTATCAAGGGAAACAATTCAAATTTTAACCCGTTATCACTGATTGAATTATTTGTCACTGCAACATTAATATTCTGAAAATAAATCATGTTAAAAATGACCGAGATAATGTCGATGAATAAGTGCTGACAGAGAATCAGAACTTAACTAAAAGTACAATTTAAATGGTCATCAGAATATCAATCAGGATTTATCAACTCAAGATAAAATAACTCAGAGACACAATCTTGAAGTAAAAGCAGTTTTCATTAATATATCAAGTCAATACATTTATGAAATGGAAATTACATCAATACTTATACAAGATTTTCCCTAAGCTTCTAATCCTAACATCAACAGCTTTAGTCCTGGCTAAGAAGCCTGACAAAGCTGAGGATGAAGAAGAACAGGAAGAAGACAAGATTAAGTCATCTTCCTCTTCCTATCTTCGACGAACAAGATGGCGAGTCGTATGATTCGCTCTTGCTGACGGATACGACGAAGGTGAAGGTCTCTTCGAACGGCCACCAGATCACGTTTGATAACCTCTGGAAATTGAATCCAGAGATTGTGAGGGATGTTGGTGATAGGGTAGGGAGTTGGAATTCCATTCAAAAAGACATGCACAGTCTCATCACCGTAATTGTAGAACCAGCCAAATTCAGCCATGTGTGATAGTAAATGAAAAACAAGACTGAATTTGTGATAAAAGTGTGATGAGAAGACTAATGTGAAGTGGCTGTTTATATAGGCAAGAGAATGTCAGGAGACGCAAAGATATTTAATGCTGACAGGTAGAATTAATTCTACCTCGTCTCCCTAGACTTTGAAAAAGAATAACAGTCATTGGAAAGAGGAATCATGGTCTAGACCGCACAAGACACAAGAAACAGTGGACTGTTCAAGTACAAAACCATTAATCCTAATCATAGTGACTATTAATCTTCCACTTCAACATATTTGAGTACAAACTGAGACTGTTATCAAATTTTATTCAAAGATAAGCCAAGTAAAGGATTAGACTGAGAAATCAGAACTTAGACCTATACCAGAACTTAACAGTCATCAGAACATAATTTATTAACTCGAAAAAGGAATGCCCATCTTAGTAAATCCTCATACAAGTTCTGAGTTATGGACGTCAGAACTTAATCATCAGAACGTGTAACTTAGAACTTGTCCTCAGAATTTGTGCAATAAGGACACACTGACTGTTTATCGAAAATAACATAGACCACCACAGAAATTTTCATCATTCAGATGGAGTGATTAGTGTGTGCATTAAGCTAAAAACAGACAAAGAGTAAAGTCTGATTCACTGCAGTACATCTTAGAAATAAGGCATAACTAAAATTTTGCTAAAGATCTGTCATTGTCCTGAAACCGACTGAAGAATGAGTTTATGCTTGAGTCCACCTCAACTATTTTGTGCTAATTTTATGCATCTTTTAAAATTCTATTTTACAGTGGCTTCTCAGTGTAAGTGAGTCACGACTGTTTATCAGAATTTATGCTATTTTCAGAGTATTTCTCCAGTAATCATAGAGTGTGAAAAGTCACCAAGAAAATATTTTGCTTTTCTGATGCATATTTACTTAATACCAGCAATGCACTTGGGTCGTCCCTTCCACATTTTTACTCTAGATCTCAAAGGAGTACCTGATTTTATTCTTTGATCTTTTTGCTTTTTCTTTGGATAAGAGAGGTCTATCAGCACTTAATGCATTCAGTAGTTTTACTAGTATCAGAACTTAACAGATGAGTAGCATTATTCTAATTTGTGACTTAGTAATAAGATATACAAAGTGAACTTAACTAAGCTCAATTATCAGAATTTGCTAGTGTCATAAGATTTCCACTGAAATAATTACTTCTTCCATGGAATCATTTGTTTATTGAAGACTACTAGGTCAGTATCTAGCACAGTTATCCTCATAGGATTGAATAATTACTGAAACAGACATATCACTTATCAGAGTTGAGAAATATATATCAGACAGCAGTCAGTACTTAAAAATATTTAGCAATTAAGCATAGAATACACAATGAGATTAATTCTGTAAATACTGAGCATAAAGTCTGATAACACAGAACAAGTCTAAGCAGATTTAGAGAAGGAACCTGAAACCATTCCAAGTTCATTTACCAATCTTGTAAAAGTAGCTTCACATAATGGTTTTGTGAAGATATCTGCCAACTGTTGATCTGTGGGAACAAAATGCAATTCCACTGTACCTTCATCCACATGTTCCCTGATGAAGTGGTACCTGATGCTGATGTGCTTTGTCATAGAGTGTTGAACTGGATTACCTGTCATAGCAATAGCACTTTGATTATCACAGTAAATAGGGATTTTGAAATATGTTAACCCATAATCCAGTAACTGATTCTTCATCCAAAGAATCTGTGCACAACAGCTTCCTGCAGCAATATACTCTGCTTCTGCAGTTGATGTGGAAATTGACTTTTGTTTCTTGCTGTACCAAGAAACCAATCTGCCTCCAAGAAATTGGCAGCTTCCACTTGTGCTTTTCCTGTCAATTTTGCAACCTGCAAAATCTGCATCTGAGTAACCTATTAGTTTAAAATCTGATTCTCTAGGATACCATAATCCCAGAGCAGCTGTTCCTTTAAGATACTTAAAGATTCTTTTTACAGCTGTTAAGTGAGGTTCTCTTGGATCTGCTTGAAATCTTGCACAAAGACAGGTAGCATACATGATATCAGGTCTACTAGCAGTTAGATAGAGTAGAGAGCCAATCATACCTCTGTAGTCAGTAATATCTACTGATTTACCGGTATCCTTATCCAGTTTTGTTGCAGTGGCCATTGGAGTGGATGCACTTGAACAATCTTGCATTCCAAATTTCTTTAGCAAGTTTCTGGTGTACTTGGTTTGACAAATAAAAGTGCCTTCCTCATTCTGCTTGACTTGAAGGCCCAGAAAATAGCTAAGTTCCCCCATCATACTCATCTGATATCTTGACTGCATTAGTTTGGCAAACTTCTTGCAAAGTTTGTCATTTGTAGATCCAAAAATGATATCATCAACATAAATCTGGACCAGAAGTAAGTCCTTTCCATGGTTGAGGTAGAACAGTGTTTTGTCTATTGTCCCTCTGTTGAATCCACTTTCCAGAAGAAACTGAGCTAAAGTCTCATACCATGCTCTAGGAGCTTGCTTAAGTCCATAAAGTGCTTTATCAAGCCTGTAGACATAATCTGGATGTTTGGTATCTACAAAACCTGGAGGTTGTTCAACATATACCTCTTCCTCCAATTCTCCATTGAGAAAAGCACTTTTCACATCCATTCGAAAGACAGTAAACTTTTTGTGAGCAGCATAAGCCAAAAATATCCTTATGGCTTCTAACCTAGCAACTGGTGCAAATGTTTCATCATAATCAATTCCCTCCTGTTGAGAATATCCTTTTGCAACCAGCCTTGCCTTATTCCTTGTAATTATGCCATCACTGTCAGTTTTGTTTCTGAATACCCACTTTGTACCAACAACAGATCTATTCTTTGGTCTTGGCACTAGGGTCCAGACTTTGTTTCTTTCAAATTCATTCAACTCTTCCTGCATTGCTTGCACCCAATCAGCATCTTGAAGAGCTTCTTCTACTTTCTTTGGCTCAGTCTGAGAGAGAAAAGAATTGTATAGACACTCATTTGAAGTACCTGTTCTAGTTCTGACACCTGCATCAGGATTTCCAATTATCAAATCAGGTGTATGTGATTTTGTCCACTTCCTTACAGATGGAATGTTTTCTCTAGAACTGGATGCTCCCCCATGATCCATGCTATCTTCATTTTCATTTTCTGATGCTCCCCCTGAAAATATGCTCTCTGAGTTGGATTCTTCAGAATTAAGATTTTCAGCATTATCAGAACTTGGCTTATCAGAACTTGACGAATCAGAACTTGAAGAGCCAGATGCATGTTCTGATGTTTCTTGAGATGTGGTAGGATCTTGAGTATGCTCCCCCTGCATAGGTGCATCTTCCTTTAACGTAGTCACCACAGTTTCAATAACATCAGAGTTTAATCCGTCAGAGTTTGTAGTATCAGGACTTAGACTGTCAGGATTTTCAGTATCAGAATATGAGTCTTCATTTTCAAATCTCAGCTGATCATGGTCAACGAAATCTTTAAGACCAGCGATCTTCTTGTCATCAAAAGAGACATTGATAGATTCCATGACCACTTTTGTTCTCAAATTATAGACTCTGAAGGCTTTTGTGGAAAGTGGATATCCAACAAAGATTCCTTCATCAGCTTTTAGATCAAACTTTGATAGCTGTTCAGGATGAGTCTTGAGAACAAAACACTTGCATCCAAATACATGAAAATATTTCAGATTTGGCTTCTTTTTCTTCACCATCTCATATGGTGTTTTTCCATGCTTGTTAATGAGTGTTGCATTTTGAGTAAAACAAGCAGTCTGCACAGCTTCAGCCCAGAAATAGGTTGGAAGCTTTGCTTCTTCAAGCATTGTACGTGCAGCTTCAATGAGAGTTCTATTCTTCCTTTCAACAACTCCATTTTGCTGTGGAGTTCCAGGAGCAGAAAATTCCTGCTTTAATCCATGGCTTTTGCAGAACTCTTCCATTATCAAATTCTTGAACTCAGTGCCATTATCACTCCTTAAAATTTTCACAGAATCTTTGACCATTTTATCCAGCTGTTTGACATGATCAATCAAGATAGATGCAGTTTCACTTTTTGTGTGCAAGAAATACACCCATGTGTATCTGGTGAACTCATCCACTATGACCAACGCATACTTCTTCTTTGCAATAGTGATGACATTTACTGGACCAAATAGATCAACATGTATAAGATGATAAGGCTCAAGAATTGATGATTCAGTCTTGCTATTGAATGAAGATTTTCTTTGTTTGGCTTTCTGACATGAATCACAAAGACCATCATGAGCAAATACTGTGTTTGACAATCCTCTCACAAGATCTTTCTTGACCAGTTCATTTATATTGTTGAAATTTAAATGAGAGAGTTTCTTATGCCAATTCCAGCTTTCTTCAATTGATGCTCTACTTAACAGAAAGATTGCAGAGCCATCAGTACTTGTTGAAAGCTTAGCTTCATAAATGTTACCACGTCTATATCCTTTCAGAACAACTTTGCCTTTAGATTTACTCACAATTTCACAGTGTTCTTCAAAGAAATCAACATGATAACCTCTGTCACAGATTTGACTTATACTCAGAAGGTTGTGTTTAAGTCCTGAGACCAGAGCTACTTCTTTAATGATGACATTCCCAAGATTGATATTGCCATATCCCAATGTTTTTCCAATGTTGCCATCTCCATAAGAAACACTTGGGTCAGCTTTCTCCACAAAGTCTGATAGCAGGGCCTTATTTCCAGTCATATGGCCTGAACATCCACTGTCCAGAACTAGAATATTTTTCCTGTTGCCCTGCAATCATAAAGACCACTAATTATTAGTTTTAAGGACCCAGACTTGCTTGAATCCTTTGGCCTTATTAAGTTTGTTAACATTTGCAGCGGATTTAGCATCAGAGTTTATGTTAACATTTTTCTTATCAGAATTTACATTATCAGACTTTGAATCAGAATTTATACTAGAAGGAACAATGGAAACTTTCTTCAAAGAAGGTTTTATTTGATAATAATCATAGTACAAACTATGATATTCCTTACAAGTATAAATGGAATACCATAAACTACCACAATGAAAACAAGGATTTTGTGGTTTGTATCTAACTGACTGACTCTTAACTCCTGATTTTGAAGGTAAGGAGTTAATATTCTTATTTTTCCTGCAAAAAGAAGCCAGATGGTTAGAACTTCCACAGTTATGACATGTTTTCCTAGGAGCATCAGGAACAGGTTTATAATCATTGCTTTTATTCACACCTTCCTTTCCATTCCTATTTTTCCTAGGTGATTTTACCTTGTTTGCATTCTTGACATCTTTCAGCTTATGCTTAAGCTGCTTCTTTGTCATTAAGCCTATGTTTACTTCAGCTGTCTTTTCCTGTTTTAGTTTGTCAGAAGTTAATTCCTTTTTAACTTCTGATTTCTCATTATCAGACTTTACAGTTACAAACTTAACAGGTTTTAACTTTGGCTTTTGCTTAACAACAGGCTTAATTTCTTCAGTTCCTTTATCATTCTTATTTTCTCCATAACCTAAGCCCTCTTTCCAATTTTCACTACTTAGCAAATTTTGAGTTATTCTGCCAGAGTTAGTCCAAGTCCTGATTATCTCTCTTTCCTTTTCTAACTCAGTTTTTAGAGATTCATTCATTTTTAGCACTTCATCCCTAACATAAAAAGCATCATCTCTATCCTTCTGAGTTTGATGGAATATAACTAACTCTTTTTCTAAGAAATCATTTCTTTTCTTAAAAACAAGATTTTCAGAAGTTAATCTTTCACATGTTAAGGTTTGATCTCTATAACTAACAAACATGGTTTTAAGATATCTTCTCAACTCATTAATATCATCAGTATGAAAAGCATAAGTAGTCTTAGGTACCTTTGTTTCAGCAGCTTCAGAACTGCTCTCAACACTTTCTTTATCAGCATTTGCCATCAATGCATAGTTCTCCTCACTTTCAGAGTCTGAAGTGTCTGTCCAGCTTTTCTGCTTTGTGATAAGAGCCTTGCCTCTGTCACCCTTTACCTTCTTGCAGTCAGGAGATATGTGGCCTTTCTCACCACAGTTATAGCATTTAACATTGGTGTAATCTCCTCTGTCAGACTTTCCTCCTCTGCCTTCAGATCTTCTGAAATTCTTCTTATCAGAACTTATGCTTTTCCTGGAAAACTTCTTTCCCTTCCTGAACTTCCTGTATGCAATCTTTGTGATTCCTTTCACCATAAGAGCACACAGTTTCATCATCTCCTCATCAGCATCAGTCTCAGGCAAGCTTTCAGAATCTGAGTCATCATCACTCTCAGAACTTGATGACTCAGTATCAGACTTTATGAAAAGAGCTTTACCCTTGTCTTTCTTTGAGGAAGCTGCTTTGGGGAATTCTTCTTCAGCCTTAAGAGCAACTGTCCTTGACTTTCCTCCTTTCCTCTTGCTTCTTTGTTCCATCTCCAGCTCGTGTGTCTTGAGCATTCCATAGATTTTGTCAAGAGTTGTTTCATCAAGATTGTAGTTGTCTCTTATTGTCGTTGCCTTCAAATCCCAGCATTCAGGAAGAGCTAACAGGAACTTAAGGTTTGAATCTTCAAGATCATACTCTTTATCAACCAATGACAAATCATTCAAAAGTTTGACAAATCTATCATATAAATCATTCAATGACTCATTAGTCTTTGAGTCAAAGTGTTCATACTCTTTAGTGAGTATTGTCTTCCTGTTCTTCTTAATTGTGTCAGTTCCCTGACATCTTGTTTCCAGAGCATCCCATATCTCCTTAGCAGTCTTGCAGTTGATTACCCTGTTTGACATTACATTATCAATGGCACTATGCAGTAAGTGTCGTACCTTAGCATCCTTAGCAATTGATGCTATGTCCTCAGCAGTATAATCACTCTTCTCCTTTGGTACGGTCATTGCTGCTTCACCTGCAACTGCAACAGCGAGTTTTGGTTGGTTTGTGAGGACCTTCCTTGATTCTATCATGGTATTCTGGATCTGTTGCTTCCAGGAACATGGTCATCCTTACCTTCCATATGGGATATTCAGATGGTCTCAGTATGGGGACTCTGATGGTCTCATACCGACTCTGAATTTGTGTCTTCGGTGGTTCCTCAGTTTTAGTAGGCTTAGTTGGAGTTTCTGTGTCCGACATGATTGTGTTTGGATCTTTAACTGTATGTATGTTAACAGATAGGCTCTGATACCAATTGTTAGGTCACACACACACACTGTAGAGGGGGTGAATACAATGTATAGTACACTCAAATCGAACTTAAAGAACTTAAGTAACAGAAAACAAACTTTATTGAAACAATAAACTCTGTTACAATATGGAACTGTTACCTCTCAATGATGAACAAATATCACGAGAGCTGCTAGGGTTATATAGAATAATAACTTCGATAATGATAACACTTATAGTGTAAACCCTATGCCTGTGTTTATATATTACACAGTTACAAGATAATCGCTAATTGATATGGAATATAATTCTGCTTCCTAAAATATATCAATCAGATATCTTCTATTCCAAGTATTCCATTCTTCACGGAATTCCTTCTTCATGCATATCTCTTCTTATGTTTATCTCGATCTTCTTTCCTTTAATCAGCTACTGTCCTTATCTGATTGTCCTTCAGCACTTAAGTTCTGATATCTATCTTCTGATGATTATCTCCTGATAATACAAGTACTGATATCCTTAAGTCCTGACTTCCAGTATAAGTACTGATCAACAGTTAAGTACTGATCTATCCTGTTCACACAAGATCTGAAAGCTAAACATAAAACATATTAGCCATGACATTATCAAATATATCTAACAAACATGTATGTTAATTTTTAGCATTTTATTTGTAAACATACTAACAACATTCTACAGATTAAGTTTAATCGTTTCGTTTTAAACGTACACTTACTACCCTGTTTATATTCATTCATTAAATATAAAATAACGGATAAGAAAAATATAATATAATAATAGTTGATGGGATATTCACTCCTAGGAAACATTCGAAACTTTTAATATTATAGAGGGGGACATGAAGCTTGTTGGAGATAAAGTTTATCTCCATTTCTTCAAAATTTAACTCAAGAGGATATTATTGGAATTGCTCTAAAAACATTATAATTGTGTGGTGTATAAAAAAACTCTAGAAAATGACCCGTGCCTCGCACGGGTTATTATGCTAGTTAGATATTAAAGACTAACATGCCCACTTGTATCAAGAAAATTCTATCGGGACTTTTTATAAATATAGAGTCACTATCTCATTTGTAAAGGTTAGATTATTAAATAAAGAAAAGAGCTTCTTAAAAACTATATTCAAATAATCCTTAGATAATTTGGGTAGATCATTTAGTGCTAGAAAAAGCTTTACTCTTTAATTCCAATAAAATCATGATTGTGGAGGAGATCGATCTATAAGAAAATGCAGTTATACAAGTGAAAGAACAAACGACGAAGATCCCTAACATTCCTAAGTGCAATGACAATCAAGAACCGTCGAAGCAACCGGCTTTACAGCTGAAATGCTTGTTCCCCCATCAGAACGAGCTACCCGCGACCAACCGCCAGATATAGCCGTCACGGAGTCATCAGCGAGAAAACGCAAGTTCAAATCAGATCAGCGACTACGAGTCCGAACATCGAAGGGTAAGCAGGTACTCTCCAGTTACATGCCCTATACCTGGAAAAAGTTGAACGAATAAAGTCACAAAGAGAAGAAGAACTTGAGGACCTAACCTACTCGAATGAAGAGTTTCAACTCTTGGAGAAAGAGACTCGTCTCCTTCAACGGATATCACTCATCCGTTGACAAGTGGTTGTTCTTCAACGGATAAGCTTAACAGCAGTTATCCGTTGATACCATCAGTTTCACCTTCAACGGCTATTTCGCATCCGTTGATAGTCTCTACACACACAACTGAAACAATTCCAAGTGTAGAAGACTTGATTACTGTACAATCACTTCTAGGACTGAGGGAAGGGAGTGACAATTTGAGTGAGAGGCTGGGTTGCTCCCAGGCAAAAGGAGAGATTGAGAGCTCAAATATTCATGCTATTTTTTCCAGCATGGCAAAAGTAAGTGAGAGGAGTACCACCTTAGTAGGTGAAGGTGAGGGAGTGAGTTGTGTGAGCCAGGGGGAGCCCCTGATGCAAGTACATAGAGAAAATGAGAGAAAAGCAGGGACAGCAGATATAAGGATGGATCCAGCCATTGCTAGTGAGTCAATGATTGTGAATGATGCTGAAAAGGAAAGACAATTTCAGCAACATTACAAAGCTGTAATTGATAACATTTCCTTGGATGCTGACACTTTTACTCATCCTGTTTCAGTCTATCAATTATTGGCTGCACAGGGCAATGTGGAGGCAGAAAAGACACTACATCTAGTACATACAACAGCATCTCTTCAAAGGGACAAAGCTGCTATTAACAAGATGCCTTCAACAGTTGGTGAGTCATTTGAAGAATTTGGAGTAAATTCTGATGATGATGACTTTGTTTCTTCTGATGGAAGCATGAACTTAGGGGGAGATGAAGGCCCTAGTTCTATTCCAAATCTACCTGAATGGGCCTTAACAAAGGAGTCTACAACAGGGCAATTCAATGTCTCCTTAGTCAAACAAATCAGTACTATCAAACAGGCCATTCAGAAAACTTCTCATGCTGGTACAAAGGCTATCCTTACAGCTCACTTGGACTCACTACATCTCATGAAGTTGCAGCAAGTAAGACAGAATCTGAGTGTGGATGAACTCAGAAAGGATATTGCTGACTTGAAATCCTACAATTCTGAAAAATTGGATTCAGTCATGCCCTATGGTACAATGCAGGACATTTTGTTGAGATTGAAAAAGGAATCACATACTGAAAAGAGGCTGGCCAAATTGGAAGACAGCGTTCAAGTTATTGAAGATTCTGTGGCCACCATTCTTCACAACCAACAATCTCAAACAAATCTACTTATGCAGCTGGCAAAAGCACAGGGCTTGACCCCTCTCCTTGATGATAACAAAAAGGGGGAGAGTAAAAGGGAAGGGGAAGGAGAACCATCTACAAAAATCCAAATATCTAAAGTGCTAGTTCCTGCCATCACTACTTCTCCAATCATTCAAATCAAAGGAAAGCCTGATGGAATTGATTTAATCCAGCCAGCAGCAGCTGAAATTCAAGTGAAAGAGCAAAGGAGGAGAATTGATGAAAGGATGCAACAGTTGTTTGGCTCTACACAAGATAAATCAATATCTGTGAAACATAGCACAAATGTTGAACCAATCAATATGGAGCACAAGCCAGAAAGGAGAAATAAGGTTGGAGAGACTTCTTTCAAGAATCTAAAACCTATGGTTCTCAAGCCCAACACTAGATCCAGCAAGGACTCCACAAAGAACCCTCTAGACTTTGCTCAAATGGAAGAAGTGGACTTTCCTCTTCCAAAGCCTGATGAAGACAAAGTTTTGGGTGCTAGCATCATAAAACACAAGGAGACCATGGATGAGGCAGTAAGGAGAAACATGGCTATTATCTTTAGAGAGGGAAAAAGTATATGTGTGATGCAAGGACATCCCAAATTCTCAATAGCCAAGAGGGAAGAAACCAAAAGGTTAAAGAAAGAAGCTGAAAAACTCAAGGCTGACAAAAGAGCACAAGCAAAGCTTGAACAAAAGCTAAAGACAAGTCTAGTTGAAAATGAGAAAGGAATTGAAGTCAGGGGTGAAGACAAGATTGCAAACTTAGATGAGGTTTTTGGGAGTATATTTGGTGAAAGTATGGAGGAAAAAGAGGAATGGCAGAAGGGAAACAGAAGAAAGGCCAAGGCACATAGAAGGAGTGAAGGCAACACTGAAGAAACTAAATCTCTACCTTCCATACCTGAACCATTTGTTGCTGATCCCACTATAAACATCCATGGTGAACCAATCATCCCAAAAGAGGAACCTATTGATTGGGACACCATCAATTTGCCTACCTTTTTAACCACTCTTCCACTACCAAAGAAACAGAAAAGAAAATCCAAATCTACACCTCCCCTAAACTCTAAGAAATTCACTCAAAAACATAAACCTAACCCTAAGCCACCCATTTCTAAAGATGATTATGTTCACATCTGTGACATAAAAGAAATTTCAGACATTGAACTCTATCTGGATGAGCTGGAGGATGTAAGGGGAATTGCTGCCTATAGACAGCTACCAGAGAGATTGGTGTTCAGATACAAAGGAGCTGGGGAAAGAACATGGCCTCTCTACAGGATTCTGAATGAAGGCTACTCTACCTTGATTAGAGTCTTTTCAGCCATACAAAAGGATTCTGGCTTTACCAGGACTGCCAAGACTGAAATTCTCAACAAGATTGCCAACATAAGGAAAACTTGGAGGGAGCCCAATGCTTTGCCCAGAACCTTACTCATTCAAGAAAGGGGAACTACAATTCACAAATCACCTCATTGGTTGATGGAATTCAGAGATGATAAAGGAGTCAGAAGATTTTTCAGACTTGAAGACCAACTCAAGATTGCCAGCAATGAAACTCTCAAAGAAATGCAATCTAAGTTGGATATCAGTGATGAAGATGAAGCTGAATTCTTCAGACAACTCCAACTCCAAATTGAGGAAAATGACAAAGGGCTAGGAAAGAAAACCAGGGAATAAAGAAGAAAAAGATGATTTGCTCAGGCTAGAGGAGCACCCTTGGAAATACTGTAAATCTTCAATTACCTTCTAGTACATACACTTTTGCAGCACTTTTAAATTTCTACTTAGTTTCAGTTCATATATTTGTTAAGTGTTTTGTTATCATCAAGTTAACCTTGAATTTATGTCTACAATTCTTATAGACATAAATAGGGGGAGATTGTTAGGAATATATGTGCATTAGTTTGATGATATGTTTAACAAAATACTTAAGTAGATATCTAGTATTTGTAGCCTCAACGGATAAGACCATTTTGGCTATCCGTTGATGGTGTAGCTTTACTTAGAAATAAGTCTAGTGTTGTAGCACATTTCAGTTTCTGAATTTGAGATATAATTCTTAAATGTTGAGGGAAATTATAAGTCATGTTGACTACTAGAGGATATGCAGATAGGAAGGCCAATTGTAAATATTTCATGCCTTGTAATCTTGTATAAATGAAATGGTGTCAACGGATAACTTAAAGACCTTCAACGGATGAGAAACAAAGCTTCAACGGATGTCTCTAAAGCTTCAACGGATAACATCCTTCAACGGATGAGTGCATCAATGGATAGAGCTTTAACTGCTAACACATCAACGGATAAAGCCATCAACGGATGAAGGCTTCAACGGATGATCTGTTAAATAGCAGTTGACAAGTGGTAGTTGTACCTACAAACAGAGGCACATGGGTTGACAGAGACAACTGAGATGTGGTAGCCTAATTCAGGAACATCAGAAAAAGCAGCCATTCTACTCTAGCATAAAGAGGCAATAGTCAACAATGCACTGGAGTAAAATGGAGTAGAAACAAGTGGAGAACTTATTTTATTATTATACTTTTTATCTTTGTCTTCACTTGTAAACTTGGTGATATATAAACCAAGTAGCAGCTAGTAATTAGACAAGAATTTTTCCAGAGCTGTTTAGAAAAATCTTGAGAGAAAAAAAAATTATCTAGTTTGTACTAGGAAGCAGCTGTGATCAACTTCTTGAATCACAGATTTTCTGAAATACCATCTCTGGTGGAACAACAATCCACCAGAAAAGTTTTTAAGGTCTGTTATGTTCTTTACATTAGTGTTTGAATATATATCTGTCTGTATTAGCTTAAAGCAATTCATACACTTATTTATCTTAAACACATAGCCTTTGAAACTGCTCAAAACTTGAAAAAGTTTTGAGATTTACATTCAACCCCCCTTCTGTAAATCTCATTGTTAGTTCATTAGGAATAACAATATATTCTATCACCATGCTTTCTCCAGGATGGACATCAAAGACCGACGACTTGAAAATTCTAGAACTCCCCTATATGGTTTCATCGGAAATGAGGTTCACGTAGTAGGAACCGTCGATATGCCTGTGCTTTTTAGCTCGCCGCCTTGTCAAATTTGGGAAGTGGTAAAGTTCCACGTAGTTAGTGCCCCCTTGTTAGGTCCCAATTTGTTTGTAGAAGGGGGGGTTGAATGCAAACAATACCGTTTCGTCGAATAAAATGCGGAATAAAATTGTGAAACAAAATTCAAGTTAAATAAAACTTTTATTAAACTTGAAAGGTGTTACAACTACGGTATCGATTACAAGGGATTAATCTCAAATCAATTATTACAAATTTAGAATAAATTCGACATGAACTTTTTCTATTTTTGTAATTAAAAGATCAAATGCTAAAAGCGATTTGAGATTAAGTTCTAGGGATTTTAATCCGCTAGATTGATATACAAGAACAAGATAAGTAATTCTAGTGGTTTGGATTTAACATGAACAAACTAGAATATTTGATCTTGAATAAGCAGATGAATGATGAAATATTTTCTTTTGTTTTCTGCTGTGTTTTCTTGTTCTGTATGTGCTGCTCTGTTTTTGCTGAGTTGTTTGTTGATATTGTCTTCTGCTTTCTTTTAAACAATCACAGCCGAAGTTGTTGAACTGGTGTGACAATCTATTTGAGCTTGAAGGACTTTCGGTGAGACAATCTATTAGAGCTAGGAAGACAATTAAAATGAACTAGCAAGACTTTCGGTATGACTATTGATTGTCATACCGATTGTCATAGTAGTACAATTGAAATTGTTTTTCTGAATACATAATTGATTTTAATCTAATTGAAAATTCTATCAATACAATCAACTGAATTAGCAAGACATTCGGTATGACTATCAATTGTCATACCGATTGTCATACTAGTACAATCAGTTGTCTTTTTTAGAATTATCACAGATTTTAATCAATTAACATTCTGAAAATCCTTAATATTAATTCTAAATTAATTAATCAATTTAATTCAATTAATCAATAAATTAATCCTTGCAGATATAATTTATTCTCTTAATTAGATTATATGACTTAATTAATTAATAGAGAATTAATACTATCCCTGAGCAGCATCCCTTCTTCTGACAATCTTCTGAAAGTCTCTGAGACTTATGAATCAATTCCGTCACTTCAATGCTGACACTCGATGTACTGTCTGGTTCATGAGTGACTAACTTTCGTGACGTTTCTTCATGTCTTGACTTTGTTGTTCTGATTGAATCCTTGTAATAAATGATACCTTGACGAGATCTCTGTCACTTGATTACATCCACGATTTTGATTTATATCACTGAGGCATGATCAAATTCTTGAACTTCTTCCAGTGAATCTTCAAGTCTGCAGATGAACAATGTTTCTTTATTCTTTGACAGATGTTACTTTGTGAGATCTCTCTGATGCTTGATCCACTATTTACTTATTACATTCTTATTTGAGTTGAGTTAAATACTCGAATAAACGAGTAGGCTATGACATATGCCTTTCAATCTCCCCCTATTTGCTTGTTAGACAATAACAACAAATACCTAGAGGATAACTCAACTAACAAATAAGAAAAAGATATAAACAGTAATGTAAAGTAAATAGCAGAAAAGTTCTGGATTATATTTAACATTTTCCAGATTCCAAATGAAATTTACAAGTGAATACAAGATAGATGTTCCTCTAGCCTGAACATATAACTACATTAGACTATCTTGATTCATAACGCTCTAATCATATTACATTGAGTTTTGAGCTAATTGACTTTAGTTGTCTTCTCTTCTGACTTCACCTTCTTCTAAATCTTGAAGCAATTCCTTGTCAAAAACACGATCCTTTTCTGAAGTGAAGCTTGCAGGTCTGACTGGTTGAACTCCAACTGTCTTCAACTTATTCTTGAGTTGATTGTACCTTTTAACATTCTTCTCACAATAAGCTTGAATCAAGTCAGCAGCTTGAGTCTTCAACATGGATGAATATCCAGCAGTTCTCAAATGATGTTCCATCCAGACCAGATGCTTAGCTGAGTAGTCTTTAAGAGATTGTACATCTAGCTGACAGATTTGAAGACAATCAGACTTAAAGAATCTCACTTGATGAGGATTGTTGACCACTTGAGGACTAGCCCTGCTGGCAAACTCTTTAAGCCTTTCCCGAAGAACTTCATTCAACTCTGAGCTTCTTTTCACTTTGTTTAAAAGAACCCAAATCTCTGACAACGAACGATTCTCAAATAGATGAAGTGACACTTTGAATGATCCTTCACTCTGACAATATACAAAAATGCTCATCTCATTTAGGGATCTATCAAAAGCAGCTGTGATCCTTGAGACTTCAGTCTTGATAGCATTCATGTACATGTCATTGTTAGGATTTGAGATTTCCAGCTTGTCAAGAAGATGTAAGAACTGCCTATCATTGTTAGTGCATAGCTGAGGCATATCGAGTACTCTCCTAGCTTCATCCCACTTTCCACCAATCTTCAGTCTGACATCTCTTCTCCTTTCTTGAGCTTTAATGTCATGAAGACGTTGCTTTTGAAGAGTTTCTGTTCTTTGTATGTCTTTTCTCCTATCAATGATCTGTGAGACCTTCTTGAGTTCAGCTTCTTTTCTTTGCATCTCTGACTGCTCTTTCTGAAATTCTTTCTCAAACCTAGGATCCACTGTATCTTCTTCTTCCCAATCTTCAAAATCACTTTCTTCTTCAGCTTCAAATAACCCATCTTTATCTTCCTGAACTGGTTCAGTGGGAATGTCAAAAATATCGAAGTCATCCTGTTCTCCACTGTAGTAGGCATCATCAGCCTTTCCTTTATCTCCAGCAGAAGTATCTTTTTCTTTCCCTTTGGAACTACTCCCTTTCTTCTCCCCCTTAGTTGAGGGATCCTCTACTGACTTTCCTTTGAAACCTCCACCACTTCCAGAGCCTGATCCTCCACCAGACGGTCCTTCAAAATAAGCTCTTTGTTCTTCATTAGGGCAATGATAATTCTTGATCATGTAATATAAGTGCTTCATGCCTTCATTTAGATGTTCCATGCCCGTCTCTATCTTTAGAAATCTTGAGTTGTCCAGTGAATGATTCATCTCAACGAGGTCTTCAAGAGAAGTCATTCTTGTATGTAGGGAGCAGAAGTTGGATATGTCATCAGCCGATAAATTTGGAGTGTCCTGAATAGAATTGAGCTTTGGTATTACAGTAGTCTTTAAATCTGAGATGTCATTCCTTATGATTGCAAGCTGATTGTCGACAGAGGTGGAAGAAGAAGACCGTTCAACCACCTGTGCTTTGAATGCTTGAGCTTCAGCTTGACTTTTAGCAAGTTCTTCTTTCAGGGCAGCAATCTGAGCTAACAGGTTGATAGTATCAGTGTCTGTGTGTGCTCTCACCTGAAGTTCACTCGTATTTGGTTCACTCATCTCACGTGCATGTGTTTCTCTCAATATGATTGCTCGTGAGGAGTCTTCCAATTGCTGTTCTTGTGTACCTACATTAAAAATCACCCTAGCCTCTTCAAGAGAGGTCAGTGGTGGTGCAATGGGAATTCGCGAGTCCCGATCCTCAGTCAATGCTATCAAATCTTTTGGAATAGATGTCTGAATTGCTTCAGGGATAGATTGACCGAGTTGCCCTCCACTTTCTCCAGATAAATCTGCGAGTGGAGAATCCCATAAGGGAGCCAGAGTTGTTGGATCTGGGAGGGGAGAAAATGACTCTATTAAAGATGGCGGAGAGTCAGATTTTCCCTCTGAAGCATGTGACTGCTCTTCTGCCGTAACTATGGCAGGCACTGTAACCGACTCTACGTGCACTCCTCGCTGGGTGTCCTGAGTATTATCTGGGGAAGTGTATGGTTCCATTGTGAGTAATGGAATTGTGCTTGACTCAGTACAAGATGCCATGGCCCGATGGCGAATTTCAATAGATGCATCCTGTTGAGAGAATGCCTCTAGTAACTGTTCATTGGCCATTTCAAAGTCCATGTCCTGTTGGGAGGACAAGGATAAGCTTTCAGATGCCTCAGAATAGGTTTTTCTTTTCTTAGGAGGAGGCAGAGCTGAGGGTTCACTCATATTTGACATTGTACTACTTCCTAATAATCTTCTGGGTAACATTTTAGACAGTGGGGGAGAGGGTGAGATAGAATGAGACTCTGTGTTTGGCTCTATGACCTGGGATTGAAGCTGTGGTTCTACAACTTCATGGTCAGCCCTATCAACCACTGAGGGTCTGTTAACAGAAGTAGGAAGAGAGTGAGAGAGAGTGTGAGGAGTTACTACCTGTAATGGAAGAGCCTGGGTGGCTTGAACCACTGGAGGTTGAGGTTGCTGTTCATGGCCGGGAAGATTAAAAATAGGCAAGGGAATATAATTGGCCATGAAAGCAGATACAAGTACTGGTACTTGCATAAATTTGAAGGTTGTGTCTTGGCGAGTGTAAATCTTTTTGCTAACTGGTGGGGGTTCGGTTACAGCAGAGTTAGCAAAAAGTGCTTTGTGTTCAGGGGTGAGTAGATGATCTGCTATGAGCATAAGAAAACGAGCATAGTAACATGATACCCTACGATTTGTAGAATGATCACGTAAAGCAGAAGTTAGACGTCTCAAGAGAATGGGAAAAAGTAGTTTGCCAAAATTGATCCTTTGATTGAAAACAACCGCAAGACCAATATACTGCAGGGTGGAAGTAATGTTATGAAAATTAGATTTTGTGCAGTTGGCAAACACTTTGGAAAGTGTATCGAAGAATATATCCCATTCAGACACCAAATTTGATTTAGAAAGTTTGGTTAAATTGATCACCCCCTGATAGTGAATAGCATTGAAAAAATTTGTGATATCATTTTCAGAGGGTAAATTACAGAAATTGTCTAGTGGAAAATTTAACGCACGATTGACGACTGTTTCATCAACTACATACTGTGTGTTTGCGATGGTGAATGAAAAAGATTTTGAATCATCGGCCACAGTAGAAGTTGTGCAAATCAGTCTAAGTAGATCGACGTTTAAAATCACATTTGATTTAATAGCAGAGCTAACAATCGAATGATCATTTAAAAATCTAATCCAAGGCTTAAATTTTTCAACATCACATTTTTCCGGATTGAAATAACCAACTAGATTATGCGCTACAATTTGGAAATTGAGAGCCATTTTTTATAAAATAATAATAAGACACAAGCTTTTCAGAATTTTAAGAATAATATTAAGAAAATTCGAATTAATTAAATTAATTTAATAATTCGAATTAAATTAATTATAATCGAAAAATTTAGACAGAAATGTATCTCGTTAAAATTCTTAAATCACTAACACAGTTTTGACACACCAAAAGACACAAATAAGAAATTAAAATTAAAATGGAATTGAAGGGGCAAACTGAATTTACAGAAAATTCAACAGCACTTGTTTATGTATATACTTATATGTATATATCACTAAAGTGATGATTAAGTTTGCTGAGTAAAAACTCGAGCAAGGAAATAACAGGTTTGGTTTGGTTCGAAGAGAGAGAAGAGAGAAAATGGAGAGAAAACTGTTAGAAATTCTTTGAAATGAACTGCTATGTTGAAAATGATTCAAAACAAAACAGCAACAGCCTTTATATAACAGCTGGTATGACAATCCGGGATTGTCATACCGATTGTCATACCAGGCAAAAGAAGGAAAAGAAACAAATAAAAATAAACAACTGGTATGACAATCTGATAGTCATACCGATTGTCATACCAGTACAAAATAAAACAATATAATTCTGATATTAATTTTATTACTGGCATGACAATCAATAGTCCTACCGATTGTCTTGCCAGTTATAAAATTAATCTGATATTAAAATAAGCATTAACAGATTTATATTTTCATGTTTACTGAAATGATTTTCAGCAAGACAATTTTAATTGTCTTGCCGATTGTCTTTGCAGTAGAAAAACAAAATGAATATGTACAGACAACTATTAATGTACTGAAACTTTATTACAAAATAGTAAAACTGAAATAAATACTTAAAATTTTTTACAGAAAATAAAGACAATATTTCAGAATTAATTATTTTTATTCCAAAAATAGATTTCTGTTGAATTTTAGCAAATAAAATTCATAGAAAAATATTTTTAGAGGAAATAAAATATTCTGAGATATTTTAAATTAACAAGTAGAGTAAATAACATAGATAAGATAATATATATTACATAGAAATAAGCAAGAAATATGATAAAATGATAAAATAAATATGCAAATGAATTTTTCATTTATGAAAAATTCATTTGTAAATTCATTCAAGAACAGATTCCAGATATTAATTAAATTAATCACAAAAACTATTTAACATGCCCAATTTACCAACTAATCTGGTAAATGTGGATTCGTCAAGTGGTTTAGTGAAAATATCTGCTATTTGTTCTTCTGTTGGAACAAAAAATAGTTCAACAGTACCATTCATGACGTGCTCTCTAATAAAATGATACCTGATGTCAATGTGCTTTGTCCTCGAGTGCTGCACAGGGTTGTTGGTGATGGCTATTGCACTTGTGTTGTCACATAAGATAGGAATCTTGTTCAATACAGAGCCATAGTCTCGTAGTTGGTTCCTAATCCACAAGATCTGAGCACAGCAGCTTCCAGCAGCAATATATTCAGCCTCGGCCGTTGAGTTGGAAACTGTTTGCTGTTTCTTGCTGTACCATGAGACTAGCCTGCTTCCTAAGAATTGACAACTTCCTGAGGTGCTTTTTCTATCAACAACACTTCCTGCATAATCTGAATCTGTATATCCGACAAGGTTAAAACCAGATTCTTTAGGGTACCAAATACCTAGATTTGGTGTTCCCTTAAGATATCTTAAGATTCGTTTAACAGCAACGAGATGAATATCTCTAGGATCCGCTTGGAACCTTGCACATAGGCATGTAGCATACATAATATCTGGTCTACTCGCAGTAAGATAGAGTAACGAGCCAATCATACCTCTGTAGCTTGTGACATCTACCTTAATGGAGTTTTCACATGGTCCAAGCTTGACAGCTGTAGTTGATGGAGTCCTTGCTGATGCAGAATCCTCTAGATTGTATTTTTTGAGGAGTTCCTTGAGATACTTGGATTGACAAATAAATGTTCCATCTAACCTTTGATTTACTTGTAATCCAAGAAAGAACTTCAGCTCTCCCATCATGCTCATTTCAAACTTGCTGTGCATTAACTTAGCAAATCTCTTACAGAGATTATCATTAGTAGACCCAAATATTATATCATCCACATAGACTTGGACTAATATAGTATCATTCTTATGTTTTTTAGAAAAGAGAGTTTTGTCTATGACACCTCTAATAAAGCTATTTTCAATAAGAAATTCAGAGAGAGTGTCATACCATTTTCTTGGTGACTGTTTTAGCCCATAGATAGCCTTGAAAAGAAAGAAGACAAAATCCATATGATCTGGATCTTCAAAACCAGGAGGTTGCTCTACATATACCTCTTCATCCAGCTTTCCATTCAGAAAGGCGCTCTTGACATCCATTTGATAAACTTTAAAGTTTGAAAATACTGCGAATGCCAGAAATATCCTGATGGCCTCAAGTCTAGCCACTGGAGCATAGGTTTCATCATAATCAATACCTTCAGCTTGAGAATACCCTTTAGCTACCAGTCTTGCCTTGTTTCTTGTAACCACACCATCTTCATCTAGTTTATTCCTGAATACCCACCTTGTACCAACAGCTTTCTTGTGTACAGGCCTAGGTACCAGTTTCCAGACTTGTTGACTTTCAAACTGATTGAGTTCATCTTGCATAGCAATCACCCAATCTGGATCAGTTAGTGCTTCTTCAATTTTCTTAGGTTCCATCTCAGAAAGAAATCCTGAGAACAGACACTCATTTTGAGTAGCACGTCTAGTTCTGACTCCAACATCTGGATCACCAATAATCAACTCAAAAGGGTGAGCTTTATTCCAGACAGTCTGTCTTGGAAGATTTGATCTTGATGATTTGCCTTGAAATTCATTGTGATGTTGTGTCCTACTAGATGATCCTTCAGCATCTCCCCCTGAGTTGTTGCCATGTTGACTTGAAGATTCTCCGTCAGTAGCAGTGGTATCTCCATTGTTTCCAGAGTTTCCATCACTATTACCTTGAGTATTATCAGGATTAACAGGTTCTTCAACAGCAACAACCTCAGGTTCTTGACCATGTTCTGACTCTGAATCTGACGTATCATCAAACTTCAGTTTCTCAGAAGGATCTTCAGTTTGGATACTAGGGAGTTTAGTGTCATCAAATGTAACATTGACACTTTCAGTTACTTTGTGTTGATCAATGATATACACTCTATATGATCTTCTTCCATATCCAACAAAAATACCCTCATATGCCTTTGCCTCGAACTTACCACGACGATCATCTCCATCCTTGAGCACGAAGCATCTGGCACCAAATACATGAAAGTATTTGATAGAAGGTTTCTGTTCATTCAAAATCTCATAAGGAGTTTTCATGAAGTCTTTGTTGATTAGAGTTCGATTCTGAGTATAACATGCAGTATTGACAGCTTCAGCCCAAAAGTACATTGGAAGACCTGATTCATTTAACATCGTTCTTGCAGCTTCAATCAATGTACGATTCTTCCTTTCTACCACTCCATTTTGCTGAGGGGTTCTAGGAGCTGAAAATTGTCTGGTAATCCCTTTGTCTGTACAGAATCCATTTAGAAGTGCATTCTTGAATTCTGTTCCATTATCTGACCTTATTGCTCTAACAGGGACGTTAGAATCTAACTCAATCATCTTAATATGATCAATCACAACTTGTGGTGTTTCATCCTTAGAGTGAAGAAATAAAACCCACGTATACTTGGAATAGTCATCAACTATCACAAGACAGTAACACTTCTTTGACATAGAAGGGATATTAACTGGACCAAATAAATCCATGTGCAATAATTGCAGAACACCAGTTATGGAAGATGTGTCAGTGCCTTTGTGACTTGCTTTCTTTGACTTTCCTTTCTGGCAAGCCTCACATAGTCCTTCTGGAGAGAATTCCAGCTGAGGCAGACCTCTTACCAATTCTCTTTTGACAAGAGAATTCATTGTCTTGAAATTGAGATGGGAAAGTCTCTTGTGCCATAGCCAACTCTCATTTGACGATGCTTTTGCATAGAAACAATTGACTTCAAGATTGCTTCCAGAGTTCATGTCAGCTACGAACAGATTTCCTTTCCGTATTCCCATTAAGGAGGGTTTTTCACTTTTCTTGTGCAGAATCTGACACTTCAGCTTGTCGAATAAAACATTGTAGCCGTTGTCACAGAACTGACTAATGCTAAGCAGATTGTGTTCAAGTCCTTGCACAAGATATACATTTTCAATGATAACATTTCCAGCTTGCAAACAGCCATATCCCTCCGTTAAACCTTTGCTGTTATCTCCAAAGGTAACCACTGGGCCAGCTTTCTCAACCACATTTGATAGCAGGGCTCTATCTCCGGTCATATGTCTTGACGATCCACTGTCAAGAATCCACACTACCGGTTGTACCTGTTTAATGCCCTGCAATACAAATGGATTAGAACTTCTTCGGAACCCAAGCTTGGCTGGGTCCGGCATACTTGTAAAATTGGCCTTTATCAGGCAAAACAACATTCTTAATTTCACTATTCTCAACATTCTCAATGACTGAACATTTGACCTTTAAAACAGCCTTATCAGATTTATGTTTAGGCTTAGGCACAAATGTCTCCTTTCTAGCTTTAGGAGGACTAGCAGTCTTAGACCTATCATGCTTTCTATTATTCACATGCTGACGAGGAGTAGTCTTATCATTAGAAGCATGCTTACCATTAAAATAAGCAAACAACAGATTAAAAGCACAAGACATACAATCAGGAACACCACATGCTTTATGAGAAGGATTAACAATAGGCAACTTATGCATGGTAGACATGGCATTTGTGCTATCCAACTCATGTGTGTCTGAGTTAGTCTCAGTTGCTTTCACAACCTTGACTGGAACTTTTGACACACTTGACTTGGAGACAGCTTTCCCATTAGCATTATCTTCAGCACGGATTTCTTCTTGAATAATAAAAGAGGTCTCATCAAATGGTTCAGCAATTGATTCCTTATAGAGGGGTTCATCAACACCCTTAAGCACATGTGGTACTTCCCTGCCTTTAGCACATACATGAGGAGGGGAGTTTATGCCTAATTTTCCAATAGCAGCATTGTAATCATAACCTATTCCATGTGTTTGATTAACAGCTTGCTTATTGTAAAACTCTTTGGACTTCGAACAAGAATTAAAGTAAGCTTTAACCTTAGCCTCAAGACCGGTGATCTTGTCTTTGAGAATAGTTTCGAGTTGTCTATAACAGTCAACTCTATTCTCTAGAAAAGATACTTGGTCTTTAAGTTTATCTTGATTAATGTGCACAAGTCTTAATTCATTGACCTCTTTCTCAAGGTCTTTGATTTGTTGATTTAACAATTCATTATCACGACGAGCACAATCTAAGTTACCTCTTAGATGATAAACCATTTCAGCATCAGAAAGTTTTACCTCTTTTCTTGACGATGAGGTGCTTGCATCACTAGCCATGAGAGCAAGATTCCCAACTTCTTCATCTTCACTGTCAGTATCATCCCAGCTTCTTCCCTTTGCCAGGTACGCCCTTTCAGATTTACTCTTCTGATTAGAATCGTAAGAGTTCTTCCTTGCTTGTTTTGGCTTCCTGCATTCTGTGGCAAAGTGTCCCAACTCATTACAGTTGAAGCATCGAATGGTGCTTCGATCAACCATCCCTGTTTTATACCCACCACTGCTGGTGTTAGAGGATGAAGATCCACCTTTCTGGAATCTGTTGTAGTTGGACTTGTACTTGAACTTGGGATTCCTTTTGAATCTGACATTTGAGAATTTCTTGACAATCAGGGCCATTGACTCATCCTCCAATTGCTCCAGTTCTTCCAAGGAATAATAATCATCTCCTGATTGATTTGTAGTAGGTGAATCAAATTCTGCTACTATCACATTATCTTCAACCTTGGAAGACTGTACCATTCTATCTTACTGTTGAGATTGTTGTTGATATAGTGGTTGTTGTTGTTGTTGTTCATCAGCTACCAGAGCAGTAGACGTGCTGACCACTCTTCCTTTCCCGTAAACTTCCTTCTGCTGAATCTGCTCCAACTCATAAGTCTTTAACACACCATAGAGCCTTTCCAAAGAAATCTCACTCAGATCTCTTGCTTCTCTTATGGCAGTGATTCTATGTTCGAGATGAGTTGGCAGTGTTAAAAGGAACTTTTTATTGACCTCCCTGATGGAATAGTATTTACCATTAATGTTCAGGTTGTTGATCAATGCATTGTACCTCTCAAACACTTCAGTGATTCCTTCTCCTGGATTAGATTTGAAGTATTCATACTCAGAGGTTAGGATTTCTAGTTTGTTCTCCCTAACTTCCTCTGTGCCTTCATTAATAATCTCAATAGTTTCCCAGATATGTTTAGAATCTTTACAATTCATCACATGTCTGTTCATTAGGGGATTAAGGGAATCTACTAAGATTAATTGAAGGCTAGCATCCAGGGAAGCTTCTTCTATTTCAGCAGGAGAGAAGTCCTCAGGATCCTTCACATAAGTTCTCGCTTTGGTGATCACCACATCATTCTCTATTACCTCTGGTTCAATAACCATAGGAATTTTTGGACCCTTCTTCAACACTTGCAAATATTTGGGATTAGCAACCTGTAAAAACAGTAGCATCTTCTTCTTCCACATCACATAATTTTCTTTATCGAAAAGTGGAATTTTAACGGTTCCAACTTTTTGTGTAGTCATTATGAATTTTTGAGTGAATAAAAATTCAAGAAGTGAAAGAAACACAAAAGTCTAGGATCTTGATTTGTACGTTAATCAGAATGCTCTGATACCAATTGTTAGGTCCCAATTTGTTTGTAGAAGGGGGGGTTGAATGCAAACAATACCGTTTCGTCGAATAAAATGCGGAATAAAATTGTGAAACAAAATTCAAGTTAAATAAAACTTTTATTAAACTTGAAAGGTGTTACAACTACGGTATCGATTACAAGGGATTAATCTCAAATCAATTATTACAAATTTAGAATAAATTCGACATGAACTTTTTCTATTTTTGTAATTAAAAGATCAAATGCTAAAAGCGATTTGAGATTAAGTTCTAGGGATTTTAATCCGCTAGATTGATATACAAGAACAAGATAAGTAATTCTAGTGGTTTGGATTTAACATGAACAAACTAGAATATTTGATCTTGAATAAGCAGATGAATGATGAAATATTTTCTTTTGTTTTCTGCTGTGTTTTCTTGTTCTGTATGTGCTGCTCTGTTTTTGCTGAGTTGTTTGTTGATATTGTCTTCTGCTTTCTTTTAAACAATCACAGCCGAAGTTGTTGAACTGGTGTGACAATCTATTTGAGCTTGAAGGACTTTCGGTGAGACAATCTATTAGAGCTAGGAAGACAATTAAAATGAACTAGCAAGACTTTCGGTATGACTATTGATTGTCATACCGATTGTCATAGTAGTACAATTGAAATTGTTTTTCTGAATACATAATTGATTTTAATCTAATTGAAAATTCTATCAATACAATCAACTGAATTAGCAAGACATTCGGTATGACTATCAATTGTCATACCGATTGTCATACTAGTACAATCAGTTGTCTTTTTTAGAATTATCACAGATTTTAATCAATTAACATTCTGAAAATCCTTAATATTAATTCTAAATTAATTAATCAATTTAATTCAATTAATCAATAAATTAATCCTTGCAGATATAATTTATTCTCTTAATTAGATTATATGACTTAATTAATTAATAGAGAATTAATACTATCCCTGAGCAGCATCCCTTCTTCTGACAATCTTCTGAAAGTCTCTGAGACTTATGAATCAATTCCGTCACTTCAATGCTGACACTCGATGTACTGTCTGGTTCATGAGTGACTAACTTTCGTGACGTTTCTTCATGTCTTGACTTTGTTGTTCTGATTGAATCCTTGTAATAAATGATACCTTGACGAGATCTCTGTCACTTGATTACATCCACGATTTTGATTTATATCACTGAGGCATGATCAAATTCTTGAACTTCTTCCAGTGAATCTTCAAGTCTGCAGATGAACAATGTTTCTTTATTCTTTGACAGATGTTACTTTGTGAGATCTCTCTGATGCTTGATCCACTATTTACTTATTACATTCTTATTTGAGTTGAGTTAAATACTCGAATAAACGAGTAGGCTATGACATATGCCTTTCACCCCTTTAACTTCAACGTTATACCAGGGCGAACCACGATCTCCGTTCTGCGAGAAATCATGTCCATTTCCCACTTAAAAATGAAATTTCCTACAGATTTCGGAGTAGGAGAGATGACTGGAGATCAAGAAACATCAAGACAAGGCTATCTAACCACCGTCTCACCAAAAACCAAGAAAGACGATGAGTTTAGAATTAAACAGATTCTCGACATAGATCCCCGAGAGCTAAACGACACATCAAAAAACAATTCATGTTCTCCTGTCTAAGAAATTGAAGAAATTGAGGTATTTGTCAAAATCCCGAGAAGACAACTAAGATTGGAAAAAATCTACCCGAGCCATTAAAACAAGATATCACCAATCTCATCATAGAGTTCACGGACATATTTGAATGGGACCCCAAGGACATGCCGGGTATTCCAGAATTCATAGCCCGATATTCTCTTCACATTAGAAAGGATATCATACCGGTGCTGCAGAAATGACGAATATTCTCGGATGAGAAAAAGACGGCTATCGACCAGGAAATAGACAGGTTACTCAAAGCTGGATTCATCGAGCTGGTACAATATCCTACATGGATATTTATTGTCGTACTGGTCAAAGAGCAATGAAAATGTGTATATATTATTCAGATGTGAACCGAGCCTGCCCCAAGGACTTCTACCCTCTCCCAAATATCGATTAGCTCATAGACGCAATATTAGGTAATGAACTCCTGTCATTCATGAACGCGTTCTCAGGGTACAACCAAATAAGGATGGACACCCAAGATTGGGAACAAACTACTTTCATCACCCACAGAGGAGTTTTTGGATATCAAGTCATGCCATTTGGTTTGATTAACGATGGCGCAACATTCTAACATATGATGAATATGATATTTGGATCGCAGATTGGAAGGAACATGCTGATCTATGTCGATGACATGATAACCAAATCGAGGGTCGCTTCAAACCACATCACCGACCTCCGAGAAACTTTTGAGAATGCAAGAAGCCACAACATGCGGCAAACCCCGCTAAATGTTCCTTTAGTCTCACTGCCGGTAATTTTTAAGGGTTTCGTCACCCAAAGAGGCAGACCCCGCACAAACAAAAGCAATTTTAAAATGGAAAACCCAAAATCCATTAAGGACCTACAAAAGCTAATAGGGTACATAACCGTCCTTCGAAGGTTCATCCCCCAATCATCAAAAAGATGCATCCCCTTCTTTTCCAAAATGAAAAAGGCCTCGAAGTCCGTATTTTTGGAACGGGGCAACGATTGTAAGAACCGTTTCGCCGAATTAAAAGCTTTTCTAACAAAGCCTATAGTCCTTACTCGGCCCATTCCAGGTGAGCCACTAAGAGTCTATCTATCCACGACAGATGAAACCCTCACCGTCATTTTATTTCGACAAGATGAGGGGAAAGAAGTCCCAGTATACTACATTAGTCACTCACTTCGCGATGCTGAAACAAGATATCCACAGGTCAAAAAGCCGGTATACGCACTTGTTTTTGCTAGCCACAAACTTCGTCACTAATTTTAAGCACGGGAAATCCACGTGCTCACAAATCAGCCACTCAGGCGAATTTTTCATAAACCCAATATGACAGGTAGGCTTTCTGCTTGGAATATCCAAACCTCGACGAAGAACAATCAAGACCATGGTTGTTATTTGTCGATGGATCTTCCACCACTCGCTCGGAAGGAGCCGGAATAATCCTAGTCAGTCCAGAAGGCTTTAAAGTCCAGCAAGCCCTCAAGTTCAAATTCCCCGTCACAAACAATATTGTAGAGTACGAAGCGCTAATTGCAGGTTTAAAAATGGAAACGGACCTCGAGGCAAAAATATAGACATATTTGGGGATTCTCAGCTGGTTGTTAAGTAGATGAACAGAGAATTCAAAACTCATAATGATAAAATAGCATTATACCTCACACGGGCACATGACATGCTAAGGAACTTCCTCTCATAGATACTTTTAAACGTCGATAGAGAAAAAAACCAATGGGCAGACTTACTGGCCAAATTGGCATCCTCCAGTCTCCCCATCAACCCCGATCTTATATATGTTGAAGAATTGACGATTCCCTCAATTGATGAGCCTTCGATAAACGATATATAAAACACCTCTGACTAGCGAACCCTATTCGTCCAATACATCTTAGATAACAAACCGCCAGAGTCAAAAAATAAAGCTCAATCACTCATGTTTAGAGCAAGGATTACTATGTTCTCGGCTCAACACTATTCCGACGAGCATTATTTGAGCCTTTGTTGCGATGTATAGGACCTGATGAGGCTCAATACGCGATAATCGAGGTTCATACAGGGATATGTGGCGAACATCTGGGCAAAAAAATCTAGCTTTCAAGATCATTAGACATGGGTTATACTGGCCCACGATCCGTAAAGACTGCGAAAAGTACGTCATAAAATGTCAAGAATGTCAACTACAAGGCAATGTTAACCATCTGCCAACTAGTGAGCTTACCTCAGACCTCGCTCCATGTCCTTTCTTTTAGTCGGGGATAGACATTGTAGGCCCCTTCCCGAAATCCAAAAACCAGTGTCAATACATAGTCGTTGATGCCGACTATGCGATTAAATGGTTCCAAAATTAGAGAAAAAGAAATGATTATGTTGTTCATGAAACATGTCGTATTTCATTTTGGAGTACCGAGAATCCTCATTTCCAACAATGGCACATGATTTGTGGGGGTAAAATTTGAGAAGAGCTTAGAAGAACTCAAAATTCAGCACATCAAGGTCTCAGTCGCATGTCCCCAAGCTCAGAGGTGACAAATAGGACTATTCTTCAAGGCTTAAATAAAAGAATTGAGGAAATTCCTCGCTATTGGGTCGACGAACTTCCAAACATCCTGTGGGCATACAGAACAACACCTCGATGTGCGACGGGTGAAACCCCTTTCCGCATGGCGTACGGCTTCGACACAGTGTTACCTATGGAAATAAGCCTAATATCCCCACATATCGAGGTCTTTGACCCATCTCAATCCGTCGATGGTCTAAAATTTCACAATGATCTACTTGAGGAAACAAGAGAGGCATCACGGCTCCGCATGATAACGCAACAGAAGAAAACATCCAAGTACTTTAACAAGAAAGTTAAGGCCAGGAGCTTCAAGATTAATGACCTTGTTCTCCAAGAGTCCGCTGCCTTACAACCACAGTAGGAAAATTCAAGCCAATATGGACTTACGAGTGTCAGTGCATGAACTTACGAGTTAGCACAACTCGACGGTCGACCCATCAAGAATGCGTAAAATGGAATCCATTTAAAAAAATTCTATCAGTAGTTTTCCTAGTACAACTTCCATAGAAGCTTGTAAAACATTATCCCTCACCATTAAGAATCGCCCTCGACGCAACGAAATCGATATGAGATCCCCGTCGGGGGTCCATTAAGTTATTTAAATAAAAGCTTCATTATTTAATCACGACTAACTACATCACTACAATATTAAAGAAAAAGACAAAAAATAGTCAAAGTTTCCTCCATAAACATTTTCCATTTTCTTTTAAAATCGATGAAGGAAACAACTACTACGAACCCTACTACAATCCTAATCAACAAAAAAAGGTATATATATGTGTATAAAAGAAAAATCGTCATCATCATTTTATGCTTATGAACAAGTTACAAGTGCAGGGCATGAGGCAGTCCGGTCTCGTAAAATTCATGTAGTATCATCTTTTTTTTTACTTATGAAATTTCAATTATCTGATAATTAATATGGTAAAAATACCAAAGAATAGGAGACATCAAGAAGATTCCAATAAACTCTGATGAAATGCAATTTAAACAAGAGATATTAACTAAGTTGTGATAAAAAATTTATACCAAGGAAAAACTTCAAAAGGTAAAAATACACGTCTTAATGAAATGATTAAAGGCCAATAGCGGCCCTAGAGTAAACAGTCGGAAAAATTATAATAACCGATCAAACACTCAAAGGGAATTACGATAAGGTAAAATAAAGTACTTAGAAGCCGAAAACTAGAAATTCATCAAAAACTTGTTACATTAATAACAAGGCATACTCCGCCTTCAAGAACCTGTACCATCAACTTGAGTGCCGACCTGCGAAGCGGAGAAGTCACAAATATAGTTCTCAAAGGTATGTCCCTCGACATTAACACCTATACCCGCCATTCAGCGAATACATCACCCATAACCGTCGCCCAAAGCTCCCACAATATCCTTCACTCCTTTTTGAACCTCTAGCTTCAATTTATCATTTTCTTCGACAACCGACTTGTAAGATCCGTTAACCTCGGCAAGCTCACATTTAGCCTTTTCATTGTCTCGTGCCTTCTCCACCTCTCGAAGTTTGGCCTCCAGCTCTTCCATCTTGCCAATAAATGACCTCTTAGTAACTTCCTTATATCTCTTTAACCCGCTTTAAAAATGCAGAATTTTTATTAGCCAAGTCACCTCCATGCATTTCCGCCTCGGTATAGCTCACATTGAGTTTCTTCCTCTCCAACTTAAGGGTCGCAATCTCAGCTTCTAACTTTGAACGAGCCTCACCAGCAGCATCGACTTTAAACTCATTTAAGATGTGTGCAAAATTAGCAAGAAACTGACAAGAAAACATAAACGATAAGTACGGTAATAAAGGTACTGTGAACATACACAAACGAGGCAACAAGCATCAACAATAAAAGATTATCTTACCCGGCCAGTTCGACCTTTAGACCTGTCAACAATCTCGTCACGACTCCTACTGGCATAAGACACGGAGTCTTGAGGAAGATTAAAAATATTAAAAGCTCGAAGAGGAACAGTCGACCCACCTTTCCAATGCTCCATGGGTTGAATCTCAACCCGAACAACTTCCCTACAGGCTTGGGGTCGACAGTATTAGTCATTAAAACCCGGTTCCCAATAAAAGTCAAGGTTTTGTTAACTCCACCAACTGTATCACCGGCCCCATCACCTTCATTTTTTTCCACTTCACGACGATGTCGCTTGCAAGGATTAATACTCGTAGGTTCAATATCGGCGACCATCTTTCCCGGGTCCACAACAAAATTCTCCCCATTATCGCCCAACAGCTCGATAGACACCGAATGACTCGCCTTCGACTGCCCAGCCCTCGCGATGTCAACAGCTTCAACGGAGGCCCTTTGCACAAGGAGCATCATAGCTTTGTTCATTTCACCTCGAACCCCACTGTCTAAAATCTTCTTTAAAGGTGTACCTTCCACTGACAAGCAAAGTCAAAACGTTAAAAAAAGAGAAGAAGAAGAAGAAGAAGAAGAAGAAGAAGAAGAAGAAAGAAGAGAAAAACAACAATAACACACAATAGATACTCGTTCACGACATAAATCTTATGATCATGATCCTCCAAGAATCTAAATTTTTTTAACTGCAAATGAGTGTAAATAGATCTTGAACCATGAAATCTATCCAAATATTCAGAATATTTTTCCAAACTCTTAAGGTCGTCGATAGTCGCCTCGATAATCTTTCGACACGGCCTTAGAAACTCCACATCAGTCCCGCCAATATACAACCACTTAGGATGATAGCCCAAATTCGACGACCTCGCACTCACTATCTTCATCCATTCATGACGAGTGTCGAAGTACACTTGGCCCATGTGGTATAAACTAAATTAAAATACAAACTACAAACCGGACCACACCCAATTTAAATATACCCTCCCACACACAACTCCACCTAATTCCCTCCACTTTTAATTGAATTTTTCCAGTCAATTGGTGAACTATATTTAAAATCTAACTTCACTATATTTTTCTACATCCTCCAAAAATAAGTATGAATACCATATTTAATATATTTTGGCGATAAATCACTAATTATGCCTCCGAGAATCACTAAAATCTATTGGTTCCTGGACTAGTACTGATTTCAGCTTATTGATTTAGGTAAACTTAAATACTGATTTGTCGTCAAAATATAGCAAATATGCTATGCAAATTGATGAGTGTGAGATGGAGAAAAATACGATAAAGTTATTTTTTGAAAAAAGTTAACCGACTAACGGGAAAAGTCAAATTAAAAACGAAGGAAAAAATATATAAATGAATACATAATGCACATGGAGGAGAGAGAAAGAGATTAAACATGTGGCTGTTATTAGTTTGTTGTTTGTATTCAAATATTTGTTTGTATTTGAACACTTGCCTATATATATATACATATGGGGGACGGTCTACAACAACCGTTTGTTGTAGACCGTTTTGTAACAAACGGCTTGTAGACCGTTGGATGAGGGAATGAATGGGTGGGATGAGGGATGGACCGCGGAATTTTTCCGCGGTTGGTAGGATTTGCTCCCTAATCCCCAGCAACCCAACAGCCTCAATTCACCACACAAAACACCCAAATCCACAACCAAAAACTCTACTCTCCAAGTGACGAATTTAGGCGATTTTGGGGCATTTTCATCAAGAAATTCAAGTACTTTTGTCAATTCAAGGTATATTTCTTGTCTTCAATTTCAAATTTTCATGGTGGATAATTTATTTGCTCGTATATTTTGTCATAAACGTAATGAAAAAAAGGGGGTTTTGATCATATTTTATATCTTGATGATTTAAATACTAGTGAAGAACCTAAAACCCCTGTATTTGTTGAAGATGATGAGTTTGTAGATAAAAATAAGGAATTTATTAATTTAGATGACGATTTGGTTGATGTTGAAGATGAAAATGATGAAAATGATAATGTTGAGGGTGAGGATGAAGATGATAATGTAGAGGATGCAAATATGTATGAAAATGTTGATGGGGGGGAGTTTCATATTTGAATCAATTTTTTCAAAGTGTGGATGAGGCCGGTCATTTTTTTAGGGCTTATGCTTTAAGAAATGGATTTTCTATTAAAATTCAAGCGAACCATCATAATTAAGACAACGAGATATATGGTCGTTTTTATGTTTGTAGGCTTTATGAAAAAAGTGTCGTCGTCGAAAGTAGTAAAAATAAACGGTGTATAGAGGTTCTTCCTAAAAGTGAGTGCAAGGTGAGGATGTATGTCAATTATCAAAAGAAAAAATGTCTTTGAGAGGTAACTAGCCTTGAGTTGTACACAACCACGGTCTTGTTTCCCCGAGTAAGATGAATTTGGTACAACGCGAAAGAATGTCAACACCGCTACCCGTAGTTTGATTAAAACGCTTTATAGTTCGGGGGTTCGTAATTGTCAAGTGATGAATGTGATTGGTAACATTCATGGAGGTAATGATAAAGTTGGTTTCAATGTTCAACATGTTAGTAATGTGATAAGAGACGAGAGAAAGAAAAGGTTTGATATTAGTGACGCCCAAGCTGGGTTGGACTTGTTGCATAGGTTGAATTAGTGACGCCCAAGCGGGGTTGGACTTGTTGCATAGGTTGAATGAAGAAAGTGGTTTCGAATATATTATTAGGACCGAAGTTGATAAAGAGAATTGTTTGAAGTGTCTAGTATGGATTGATTTGAGATGTTTAATGGCCTACCAAAATTTTGGCGATGTTGTGGCTTTTGATACCACTTATCAGACAAATAGATATGCAATGCCATTTGTCCCATTTACCGGAGTCAATCATCATTATCAATCGGTAATTTTTGGGTTTGCATTAATGCGGGATGAACACAACTTTTGAGTGGATTCTTCATACTTGGCTTGAAGGTGTGGGGAATAAGCCTCCAATGACTACCCATTTATTGTGTTCTTGGCACATAAGTCAAAAATTCCCCGAGAAATTAGCTCATTATTATTCGGCTTTTCCGGAATTCAAGACGGACTTCAACCATTGTATTTATAAATATCTCACCGAGGATATTTTTGAGGCTAGATGGGGATCGTTTATGGAAAAGTATCACTTAAAAGAGCATAAATGGTTAAATGGGTTATATGAGTTGAAGCGCAAGTGGATTATTGCATTTACTAGAAACACATTTTCGGCATTTCAAAATATTACATCGAGGAGTGAGGGGATGAATTCTTTCATTGATAATGAATTCTTTCTTTGATAATTATGTGAGTTCGGCAATGTGGTGTAATGTAAAATATGCATATATGTAAAACACTTACAACTTCATATCCCTCGAGGCTATCATACAACTCCCTCGTCTTGTACTGTTGCTGAGGCTGTGGATCCGACCTCCCTATTCGCATACGAGATACATCTGCATACCACGCCATCAGAAGCAATGTTAACCGAGTCATCAACAAGTCCATCCAAATCTGAACAAAACCTGGCCCATTTGCCAGTATCAATGAACCACCGTACAAGCCAATCCTCTCTTGCAAACGTGGACTCCTTAGGCCCCCTATAGCCACTCTTGTTCACCGGCGCTCGTGGAATCTGGGGACTAGCACCAAACTGCTTGTTGACCCTGTCCGGATGCTGCCACTCGACCATATCATAACATACAATGGGAACTCGACCATATCATAACATACAATGGGAACTCGACCATACCCAGCTAATTGTGTCTGTATCATCTCACTGTCCATAATATCGTCGAATCTAGCATATGGCCTCCAAACTACCTCATCACCAACAACACCATCAAACTCACCCTTATAGAACGGTAACCTGTGGTGAGGACCTGTCTTCCTGCGCTTTTTTGAAACCCCCCGATGAGTAGAATATGCCCATCCCTTAATAACTGGATAATCCTCCTGACCGGGAGACCGTAAAGGCACGCCAATATGAGGAAATCTCTCGTAAGACCAAACCTGTAACACTCACGCACAACAAGCAATGCTCTTACTGTCCTTCTTTGCAGCATTCTCCAAACCCCTGTATATATGAGCTAACACAGCTGCACCCCAACCATAATAAGGAATCTCCCGCATATTAATCAGTGGGTGCATATACCGAACATGAACAAATGACTGGTTGTTGGTAGGGAAGAAGATACATCCCATCAAGAATAGCAGATACGCCTTAGTATGTACAACCATGGCCAACATAATATTCTTCTCAGGCTTCTGTGCACCATATCTATCAAACAACCACCCTAGCTTGATGTTATTCTGATACAAAGCCTCCTTCACATCCTCCTCGGTCAAAGGCTCAAACCAGTTATTAACAAAATACGCAGCCTTGTTCTCTATCACCCCACAAGTCAGTGCATCCCCCTGAATTGGCAACCCAAGAATAAACCCTACATCCTCCAATATAACAATCATCCCCCCTGTCTCGTGAAGAAAGTATTGGTCTCCGGTCTCCAACGCTCTACCAACGCAGATATCAAACGAGTGTCAGTAGCCAAGACAACATGAGGGTCTGCAAATATCCCAAACCCGAGCATGTGTAACAATTCCCTCTGTGGTCTTCTTAACTTCCAATCGTGCAATGACTTGTTCCCAGAATAGCTCTGCAACTCCTCTCTCCCTGCACCGTCCCAAATATCTTCACTAACGTGATATCGATTACCCCAAATAATATTATGCGCGTTCGGACCCGGCAACATATTCCCGAAATCATCAAAATTAGGCATACCTGAAAATATTGTAAACACAATTCATCAATCACCACGCGTTGAACTTTATTCTTCGATTTAAAATACCAAATTTAAACACCACATATACAATGAAAACAATCACCACGTACATAAATACATTCAAATTAACTACCCATAAATTTAAATTTAATTTCAATTTTCAACTACATTGCAAACAAAATTCGTAATTCGTAATTATACACTCATTTGTTCGAATTATTTACCAAAATTTAAATTAATTACCAATTACCAATTTATTGTATAAATCATCCCTAATCACTTTCTTAATGAAAATTTCGAATTTTACACTAAAAATGAAAAATTCGAATGTAATTTCATATCAAAAAATTTAACCAATCAAATAAACAATTAGAAATTATTAACCCTAAAAAAATCTAAAAATTTGAAGTTATTAACCCTAAAAAATCTAAAAATTCGAAATTATTAACCCTAAAAATTCTAAAAATTCGAATTTAATCATGCTACAAATCATACGTTAATTCGAATTTAATCATACTATAATTCATACATTAATTAACCCTACAAATTCGAACTACATACAAATAATCATATCTACAACAACAAAAACACAAAAAATCAGTTCAATAAAACAGAAAATAACAAAAGGGGATCGATTATATACCTTAATTACGAAAAAAGGAACGATTCAAGACTTGATTTGGTGCGATTTGAAGTTGCTGCGGTTGTTCTCGTGTCTCTATTGCTCTCTGTGTTTGGGGGTTGTGTTTTATTCACTCCGCCTTTTTGTAGTGTTTGCTAGAGATTTAGTAAAGAAAAAACGACACCAACCGCGGATAATGTGAGGCGAGGACATTTTTGTAATTTCACTGAACCGCGGAGGTCCCTTGTATTTTTTTTAATATCAACCGTTGGATCAACCATCCAACGGTGCAAATTATGTTTGTTGCACAACCGTCTCTGACAACCGTTTGCCCGAGACCACACACATATGTTTCCCCCAAATGAACAAGCCAAAAAAATCCTTCTCTCCAAATAATAAATAAAATATATTTACTTTTTTCACTAACCTTGGTTATATTTATATTTTATTTTTTCTGTCTAATTTTCAGGATCCAAAAAAATCTGAACAAATTTAAAAATATTGCTTCAAACAAAGGGACAGATGTTGGACCAAAGATTCAGGGAAAGACCCAAGTGAATTTAATTGTAATAATTAAAATGTATCCAGACATTAAGGCCCAACAGACCCACTTGTATCAAGGAAAACCGAACTTCCTATATATATGAATATAGAGCCACTAGCTCGTTCGTCAAGGTTGAAATATTGAATAAAGAAAAAAGTTTCTTAAAAAATATATCCAAATATCTCTTAGATAATCCGGGTGAATGTAATTGTTTCTCTCCTGTATATCTTTTCTTAAGAGACTTGTAAATGGTCTTTGATTGCAAAGGAGTAAGGATTGCCATTAGTTTTTTGGGCTTATCGATTTATCAAATTTCATGTTCTCTATAAATCTTGTCCTGCCAAATGAGAATGCGTTTGCTAAGTGTTTGACAACTGCTCAAAATTTGTTTGCACTGGTCTACACTTTCAAGTTCCAACAAGACAAAAAGAACGTTAAATTTGGTGAATCTGTTTGGATATTGTTTACTCAATGGTCTACACCCAGAATAGAGACATAAGTTAGCAAAAGAAAACTTATTATTGTAATTATACATGATACTGTTGACTGGCTGGCTTCTTTTTCTACTAGTGCTAGTGTTACACACAGTACTGCTCCGACTAAGCAACACAATGATGAGGCTACAGGTGTCAAGGATGCTGAGGTGGCAAGTTAGTTAGTAAATAGACAGCCTGTACAAGTTTGTTAGATATATATGTACCCTCCATTTTCATTCTATTAGTTTACTGGTTAAGATACTATTCTAGATTCATCATTGTATTCTCTTCTTCATCTTCAATATGTAAACACTGTGTGTTCATAGTTTCCATTAATGAAGATATAGATAAGCTTCATATTTTCATTTATAATTGTGTCATGGTATCAGAGCAGACATACGATGTCTCTGCTCTTTTTGTTTGATCTCGCTCCTGTCAATCTCAATCTCGTCGAGATTAATTGATTACATTTCTTTGATAATCCCTGAGCATCTATTTCTTAATTCTTCAAGCTGTAGATGTATAGGAAAACATACTCCGCTGCGGTTGCATCTACCTCTTCAATGGTAAACCAAACTAATCAGACTTCTACACACAATCAGTCCTCAGGTGCTAACAATACTAATCAGACTGCTGGATCTACATCTACTATAATAATTATTGATGCATATCATCCTTATTATCTTCAAAGCTCATACAATCCAGGTATTGCTCTTGTTACTCAAGCTCTAAACTCTCAAAATTATCAACAATGGAGTAGATCTGTCAAATTAGCTCTATCTGCTAAAAATAAGATTGGAATGATTGATGGATCTCAGACTAGACCAGTAGAGAGTTCTCCTTTATTTGCTTTCTGGCATCGTTATAACGATATGGTATTGTCATGGCTGTTGAATTCTATATCCAATGAGAACTGAGATAGTGTTGTGTATTTTAGCACTGCTCGAGAAATTTGGGAGGATCTTGCAGTTAGGTTCTCTCAAGGAAATGTACCTAGAATTTTTCAACTGAAAAAGAACTTACAGGTCTTAACCAAGGCTCTATGTCTATCACTGCTTACTTCACCAAAATGAGATCATTAACAGATGAGTTGAATGCTTTAGCTCCTATTCCTAAATATGTTTGCACTCAAAATTCATGTACTTGTGGTGTTACTGCCAAACTTGAGGCATATGAACAAATCAATAGTCTCAGTCAGTTCTTAATAGGACTCAATGATGTTTTCACTGGTATCCGTGGTCAAATGCTAACGATGAAACCATTGCCCACTCTGAGTCAAGCTTATTCCTTGTTACTGCAAGAAGAAAGCCAGCGTGCTTCTCCTATTGTCTCAACTGTCGATTCAGTGGCAATGAATGTGAAATATGCTGGAAAATCAAAGCAATTTGGCCAGTTCTCTGTCAAAAAGTCCTCAGAATCTGTTGCTGAACATTGTGATTACTATCACAATCCAGGGCATAATCAAGAAAAATGCTTCTTTCTACATGGATATCCAGATTGGCACCGCTTGTATGGTAAGCCAAAACCAAAGTTGAGGCCAAAGAAAGCTTCTCAGGTGACATCTCAGGTGACATCTCAAAGTGCAGTCACTGATGGTACAGATATTTCTGGTGCTGAATCTCACAATAGCCCTTTCCCAGATGCTCAGTGTGAGCAGATTGCAAAAATGATTCAGCACAGCATGAAAACCTTTGGTAACACTTGGAATAATTCTCCAGCTCATCTGTCAGGTAAGATTAATAGTGTCTCTCTTTCACATACTGCATATAGTGTTCACTCTACATCTTCAAGCAAATGGATATTGGATTCAGGAGCTACTGACCATATAGTATTTAATGTTGATCTTCTTCATAATGCAAAACCAATCAACTCTGTACTTCATCTACCAAATGGTGACACTGTACCCATAACTCACATTGGCAATGTTACATTAACAACTAATGTCACTTTGTTCAATGTTCTGTGTGTTCCATCCTTTCAATGCAATCTTATTTCAATATCCAAACTTACTTCAGACAGTCATATCTCTGTTGTGTTTTCAAACACCAATTGTCTCATACAGGATCTTTCTCAGAAGCAGACGGTAGAGATTGGTAAAGCAGATGAAGGTCTTTACAATCTTCACTTGTCTTCATCTGATGTTGCTTCTTCTGTTTTGCACCTTTGTTCTAGAGTGCACACTGTTCCTTCTGTTAAAGCTCATATCTGGCATTCTAGACTTGGGCACCCTGCTGCTATAGTGTTAAATAAAGTGTATGTTATTCCTTCTGTTGACCAATCTTTGTTCACCACTTGTGATGTATGTTTGTTGGCTAAACATCAGAGATTACCATTTCATGATAGTACATCTTCTAATTCTGAGTTGTTTGGTATTATACATTGTGACTTATGGGGTCCTTACAAACATCACACTCATGGTCATTGTAATCGTTTTCTTATAATTGTTGAAGAATGCTCTAAATGCACTTAGGTATATCTTTTATCAGACAAGTCTCAAGTGTCATTATTGTTGCAAAATTTTGTTACTCTTATCAAAACACAGTTTGATATCACCATTAAAATAGTCAGATCAGACAATGGGACTGAATTTATTAATCAGTCTTTACAACAATTCTTTCAATCTGTTGGCATTGTTCATCAAACCTCCTGTCCTTACACCCCTCAACAAAACGGGGTGGTGGAAAGGAAGCATAAGCACATTCTAAATGTTGCTAGAACTTTAATGATTCAATCTAAATTGCCTAAGTCTTTCTGGGGTGACTCTATTCTAACTGCTGTTCATTTGATCAACCGTTTACCTGTTCAACAATTAAATTTTAAGTCACCTTATGAAGTGATATTTGGTAAAGTTCCTGATTATACTTATCTCAGGGTATTTGGATGTCTGTGTTATATAGCAAATGTTCACTCTCCTCCTGATAAATTTAATCCCAGAGGTCTCAAATGTGTGTTTCTGGGTTATCCGTTTGGTAAGAAAGGGTATAGGGTTATGCATCTTGCTACTAAGAAATGCTACATCTCAAGAGATGTTATATTTGTTGAAAATCTGTTTCCTTTTTCTGATTTTTCTGAAACAAATAATTCATTTACTCCTCTATTTCCTGCTGATCCTTCCTATACAGATACTCCAGTTCAGTTTCCTTCTGTTACTCTTGATACTGGTTCTTATCCTACTGTTCCAGTTCAGTCTTCCACCTCTCCTGATAATACTCACTCTTCTAGACCTGTTAGAAATAGAAGTGTTCCAGCTAAATTTAGGGATTTTACAGGTTTACCAGCAACATTAAATTCAATCCCTGAGTCTACAACTTCTTCTTCCATGTATCTTCATCCCTTTCACAAGTATGTATCTTATCATGTTTTTACTCCCTCACATAATAAATTTCTGGCCAATATCACCAACATTTCTGTACCATATACTTATAAACAAGCTGTCATACATAAACCTTGGGCAGATGCTATGCTTTCTGAAATCAGTGCTCTTGAGGCCAACCACACTTGGGACATTGTTCCTAAACCTCAAAATAAGAACATTGTAGACTGTAAATGGCTCTTTAAGGTTAAATATACAACTGATGGCCAGCTTGATAAGTATAAAGCTCGTCTTGTGGCTAAAGGTTTTACTCAAACCATAGGAGTTGATTACTTTGAAACATACGCTCCAGTTGCGAAAATGACAACAGTTAGAGTTGTTCTAGCCTTGGCTGCCAAATATAATTGGCATATTCATCAGATGGATGTCAATAATGTTTTCCTTCATGGTGTCTTAGCTGAAGAAATCTATATGAAATTACCTCCCGGGTTTCAGCATTTATCTACTTCTGGTGTTAAGTTCCCTTCTGGTGTAGAATTGGTATGTCGATTGCGGAAGTCGATATATGGACTTGAACAGGCTCCTCGTGTCTGGAATAAGAAACTGGAAGAAGCTCTACTGGAATTTGGTTTTCTACAAACAGCCTGTGATCACAGTCTTTTCACTCTCAAGCATGGGACTGAATTTGTGGTGGTTATAGTGTACGTGGACGATATTTTACTCACCGGCAATTCCTCTACTTTAATCACTCAAGTCAAAACCTTCTTACACTATAAGTTTAAAATCAAAGACTTTGGGCCCATGAAATATTTTTTGGGACTTGAGTTGGCTCGTTCTACATCTGGTATCTTTCTTAATCAATGAAAGTATGCTTTAGATATTCTTGCATACACTGGTATGACTGGGGTTAAACCTTCTGTGGTTCCCATTGAGCAGAATCACAAACTTATCGAGAACACTTCTTCCCCTTTAACAGCTGCTGATACTGCTATTTACAGGAGGCTGGTTGCTCGCCTTCTCTACTTGACAATCACTAGACCTGATCTGTCATATGGTGTTCATGTGTTGTCACAGTTCATCTCTTCTCCTCGTCAAGATCATTTGCAAGCTGCATATAAGATGGTCAAGTACCTTAAAGGCACTGTTGGTCAAAGGCTCTTCTTCAGTGCTAATCCTTCCCTCCAGTTAACTGCATATAGTGACTCTGATTGGGGTGGGTGTGCTGAGTCTCGTCGTTCGCTAACTGGTTATTGTATCATGTTGGGTTCATCTTTAGTTTCTTGGAAATGCAAGAAACAATCCACTGTCTCTCGATCTTCTGCTGAGTCTGAATATCGTGCCATGGCCGATACATGTTGTGAGGTTGTTTGGCTGGTCTCTCTCTTACAGATTCTTCACTCCCCTTCGTCCACACCTATTCCTCTTTATTGTGACAACAATTCGGCTATGCATATAGCCAGAAACCCTGTTTTCCATGAACGGACAAAACATATTGACATAGATTGTCACTTTGTTCGTGATAAGTTTCAATCGGGCTTGGTTTCACCTGCTTATGTTTCAACTAAAACTCAACCAGCAGATATGTTTACTAAAGCCTTGCCTTCGTATCAACTGTCATTTCTTCAGTCCAAGATAGGTGTTCTTAATCTTTTCTCCCTATCTTGAGGGGGGATGTTATACACAGTACTGCTCCGACTAAGCAACACAATGATGAGGCTACAGGTGTCAAGGATGCTGAGGTGGCAAGTTAGTTAGTAAATAGACAGCCTGTACAAGTTTGTTATATATATATGTACCCTCCATTTTCATTATGTTAGCTTACTGGTTAAGATACTATTCTAGATTCATCATTGTATTCTCTTCTTCATCTTCAACATGTAAACACTGTGTGTTCTTAGTTTCCATTAATGAAGATATAGATAAGCTTCATATTTTCAGTTTATAATTGTGTCAGCTAGAAACTGAATTATCAGTTTATTAAAAAAAATAATCAAGAATGAATAGGAAATGCGGAAATGGGTGGGGTAAGTTTGCAAAACTGGGTCTATAAATGAGATTGTATGGGCTATTTTATTTACGACGTTACTATATCATCCTGTAATGCCTTAACTAACGCGTTAAGTATCCCGTAAGCTAACGTTTTTTTATTTACAAAAGTCCTATATCTTTCTGGATTTAAGCTAAAACATGAGCTCTATTTTTTTACAATAAACATGTTATACGTGAATGAATTGTATCAAAATATAATTGTCGGAGCAATAAGTTCCTTCATTCAAGAAAGTTTATAATCCAATCATCGTATACGTAGAAAATTAGGAAGCCCAATAACGATTAGTAACTTTTGCAAGTATCCCAAACATCCAAACGGTAGAGTTGGTTATACTCAATAGCGTAAGTTACTAATATGTGTTATGCAAATGTTTGACAACAGCTCAAAAGTTGTAAACATGTGATATGTGTTGCTTAGTTCATGATAAAGTTCAAGAAGATAAGAGCTTAATGGAGTTATGTGTTTTGGAAGTCTAATAGATAGATATAAAGATAGCCAGAGCTGCTCCTCTGGCAAAACAGTTAACATCAACACAAGTACATAAATATGATCTAAGTTCTAGAAAAGACAGGTGCTAGGATGTCTGGAGAAAAATTTAAGATTCTAGTCTCGAAGCTAGCAAGATGAACAGAACTACAAAACTATGACTGAAGTTCTAGAAAAGATGGGTACTAGGATGTCAGCAGCAGTTTCTGGATCTTAGTCTGGAGGTAGCTAGTTCTTCTCGTTCCTTGTGAAATCAATGCAAGTCTGACAATCGCAATCTGGGAAACGGCAGTTCTCACATCCGAAACACACACAGGAAGTACAACCTTTGCATGTTTGGGAGCGGGAACAGCCATGGTACACCCTTCGAGTAGATCGTTCTTGCTCATCACTGCATTGCACTCTGGATCGAGAAGAAAGAGGATTAATAATATTATGTTAACATGTTGAAACACAAGCAACAAAATGTCAAAAACAAACAATAAAAACTTGTTCATGTTAATACACCTAAGCACAATAAGCAGTTAGAAAAACTATCAAAAAAGAGATGAAATTATAAATCTGGTAGTAAATATTGATGAAATTATGATGCACACTTTGTTATATGCAAATAAACAGACCTTGCACCAGGAGTGTCCGAACATTTCCAGTTCACATTCCTTGCAGCATCATGATAATCCCGACACTCCTCTTTGTTGCGCAGACGGAACCTACGTTGCTTTTCACATACAGTACAACGAACAAATTCATCATGATGACCAACTTTCCCAGTTCGAGATCTGTATGCTCTTTTTGCTCGATTGTAGTACTTCAGAAGCTCAGTCCTTACCAGCGGAACCTTCTTTCCATTAGCTGAAACCCACACGTTTCTCGTCCACTTTCTGGTTGTTTCTCTTCCAGAATGTTTCTCAAATTCAGCTGGGCTTAGTTTGTCTGTTAATGATAGATACCAAATAGTTAAAGAATACATATAGTTATCAAACAATATTGGAAATACTATTCAGAAGAAAATGTGTAATTTTTTTTTTATATATTTGTTAGACTAGTAGACATAATAATTAATCAGAATTCAGAGTCATTAATCATAATACTAACAGAATACAGATACATATTAGAGGCACATTTTTTATCCCTGATAGTCATGATATCAAATAAAGAATTTTGAACCTACTAGGCATGCTGGCTACTTAATTGGAGATAACAGTCTAACAATGTAAGTATTGAGAAAATGTATTTTTTTGTCAAACACTTTTGTATTTGAATTTCAAATCAATAAATTTTTTTGTAGAATTCCAATACTCAATTAATTAGATATGATGTGTACAATATGCATAAAGCAAATCAGAGCTAATTTTAGAACCTTTTAGAAACATCAATAAGTTTCCAGATCAGATGTGTACTTTTGAAACCATATTTACAGATGTTTTAATCATTTAAAATATAAATGTGAATTAATGCAAATGTGTTACCTCTAACCATAAGAAACACAAACAAAATGGTATAAAAATAACATACTCTGCCACAATTTAAATGAGGAATGAGACTAGTACTGAGGAATGGTGACATCTTATGTAGACTACATTGTTTTCTTGGTCTTTCTATGCCTTGGTCTTTCTATGTTTGAAGAACCTATTCACCTAAACAAATATATGTATGCATATACAAGTTTATCTACAACTCAAAAGACATGAAAAAATATTGTCTCGGACAATGAAAGGAAGGAAAAAATTGTACAAAAACAATCATAACAGAAGAATAATGAAATTCACATAAAATAGAGGCATGCAAAGGTTTAATTGCTGAAAGACTATCATTCTATATAATAAAGACAATTTTAATCCATATAACAAAAAAATTATAACCTTCATCACAGCCGGGAGTGCAGTCACATTTGATTTCAAGATTGCCGTTAAGGTAAACCCTAAGAGTCCCGACCGCATCACCATAAATTTTGCTAGTGCACCCACAAGTGACCTCGATATAATCGCGGCCGCCTATTATTTTGAATCCGATTATGTCTTTCACCTCTTCGTCGCTAAACATTGACTCTTTCTCCGTCGTGCCGTCGCTAATCATTAACTCTCTTGTCGCCACCGCCGCCGCTGTGCCGTTAATCTCCATTCTCTCCGTCGAAAACTCTGTTTAGGGCAACAAATCAATTACCACCCATAAAAGTTATTTAGCAATTAAACAAAAATCTCAATTAGGACCACATAATAAATGAGTACAATAGCAAATTAAAAATTAATGAGTGCGACAAGACTTATATGTAGTAGTAGATATAGAATAATGAATTGCATATATGTTATTATATGTAGAAAAAGATTGGGAATGAACCTTGAAAAGTTGAACGCTGATAGAGGAATTCTCGACGAGGAGCCTTTGGTGGCAAGACGAAATGTTTAAAAGGAAGAGAGATGGAGAGAGGAGGGTTTTATATAGCGAAAGAGGGGGAGTTTTGGTTTTGCTTTTGATTTTGGCGATAAATATGAGTTGGCTTGGGAAGCGTTAAGCGTTACAAAATTAGTAAAACTCCAAACTTTCTTAGTACGATTTTTCTAAAAGGAGTTTGGAAAACTCCAAACTTTCTTACTACGGTTTTTTTAAAAGGATTTTTAGGTGGAGAAAAATGAGATCATAGGGGTGATGTTCTTCATTATTTTGGCTTTATTGCATGACCCGGAAAGAGTTGAGGATCCAAGTGTATATCTATCATAATAGTAGTGACATACATATATATATTGTCACATATATAATAGGGGTATACAGGGTAATTGGGATTTGTAAATGTGAAAAAAAAGGAAAATAACATAAATGACATAAGGGCGGGGGAGGTTTATTGAAAAAACCATTCTTTCACAGCTAATTTACTATATATAGGGTACTTTGATACAGGTTATAAGTAACCATTCACTGCTAGGTTAGCACTAAAGAAAAAGTGTTGTTCTGTCTTCTTACTAAGATGTTGTGGGACATACACTTGAACAAAGCACCATCAAACAAGAGAGCCGGTGAGACCGTGAGAGTAGTGCTGCAGAAATGATCATCCCTTCCCTTTCTCGGACCAAACTATATACAAGGAACTTTTATGTGCTTCAAATGTGCATGTACATATGATACTGCAGCCATCAAAACACACACACACATGCACCGTATAGATTGGTTGATCTTGCAGATTTTGTTTTTATTCTGTATACATGTAGAAGATGTTTAGATTTATATGATAAATTAAGGTTATTAGTATTATCAATATATAACTCGCGGATGCAACAAGGACAAAGAACCAGCTCCATCTCCTCCATTTTTATAGTTCTAGAGTAGTAGAGAGGACTACATGTCTACACATAAAAATACATTCTTCTACAAATAAGAACAGACTAAATCACAGAAGAAGAAATTTCAGAAGTATGTGAGGCTACCGTGACTCTACCTTGATACTTGATAAACACTAAAGTCTGGACAGCCCAGCCATGTGGAATTATCGTTCTTTCCAAACTGCATAAGCTCAGTCCTGCCATTGTCTAGCTAGCTAGTGGTGTGGTAGGTCTTCCGCTGCAGGGCGAGTGTTAGTATATAATAAGGGTCCTTACAATTTCTTCCTAAGATAGTATAGAAAAACTACTTTTCAAATCTTAATCGAACCCACATGTACAAAATCTTGCGCTTCAAACGCCGGTGGAGTAGAAACCATCCTAGCTACGAAGTACCAATAGCAACAACAAAACACACACACACACACTGCACACACACACTGCACACACACATGTAAATAACTATGAATATGGTACTCCGTACTCCTCTATGGACATAGAAAAACAAGTACAGGTATATCATTAGGGGTGGACCTAGATGACCCCCTGAAGCCTGAACTTCAAATTTTGGTCTTTTAATTGTTTCATATTATAATTTCCTAAATCGATCAACAATTTAGGAATGCAGGGCTGCACCAACAATTTAGGAATGCACGGCTTAAAGTACCAACAATATGCCCATCTGGTTGAGATTAGTACTTCAGGAACTTACCACCTGTGATATCCCTCTAGATGATTAGTTGAAGTGCACATAACTAGTGTGGTTAACAAATAAAAATTGTGATCCGTGTACAGACTAATTAGTACTCCCTCTGTCCCCCTAGGTTGTATACATCGGGGACGGGCTCGGCACGCATTTTACGGCTCTTTTAAAATATAGTTTCGTAAAAAAAATTCTCAAAAATAAATTATAAAACCTTAAAATGCGTGTCAAGTATCGAAAAAAACTGTATACACTATACAATTGGACAGGACAGAGAGAATATATATTGGCACATTATATATCTAGAAACTATCTAACCACATTCTAATGTACAAACTAATTAGTAAAATCACCTGGATCTAATACTACAGTGGGACTGCATAATCCTCTTACTAGCTAATTTATATTAGTTCTAGAGAAAAAATAAAATAAAGTTATAGTTAATTTTCACTAATCTTTAGTTCTTGCGCCGTACCTTTGGCTATATGTTCTCATCCTCAATCAAGACTCCATCCTAACTAGCTTGCAAGCTAGGAATGCCTGTTTTTTTCTTGCGCCATTTCATGATGGTCTTGAGGAGATAAATGGAGCTTCTTCATGACCATGAGTCACCTAAACAAAGATTGATCTTTGGAAGAATATAATATATATCTACATATTTTTTTTTATATTTAAATATTCAGGGCTCAAGAACCTTCAACTTAAATTTCTTTATCGATTCCCCTAAAATTTAAAAGAGATGGCTAAAACATTGGAAGATTTTTGAGAGAAAAGAGATGCCATCCAGACAAATATTGTGTACATCATATTTACAAAATATATATATATAATTCTTGCTGTATGCATCCTAATCGAACTATAAAATATTATCATATTTATAATAAAACAGGTTTTTGATTTTATACAAGACAAGTATATTCGAATTAGACAAAGTTTTATATTCAAAACAGAAATTGTCTGTTTTTCTACTATCATAATTTTTTGATCAGTATTGTTTTTACGGAATAACGCTCAAATTAATTTTTATCTAAATTGTAATATTATTTCATATCAAAATTCATAAAAAATTTAAAGTTCGCCATGAAACGCGGCTTTATATACTAGTTAATTTATAACAAAAAAGCTTAAATAACCTGTATTGAAAATAATCTGGAAAATTATGGTAACCCGTACAATAGCATGTTAATTGGACCTATTTATAATTTCAAGGCACTTAAAACAACTTTCAAGTTTTAATGTTTGTTTGTATATACCTAGTTTCTTGTCTTTCAACTTGTCAAGGAGTTCTTACTCGGTTGATGTGATAATTTGATGTAATATACTACTCACTCGTTTCTTTCTAAATGCAGGTTGTGGGAAATGTGGTAAATTCAGGTTTTGAATTTTCATATCATGTTTCATACTTTCATAGTTTCATTACAGGGACTAAACATTAAACAACATAAAGTCATAATCTCCACACCAGTGATCACATCTATGCTGAGATGAGATTGCTCTCAATGAATTTGACTCATCATTCATCAATAAGCAGGACTTGCCAGTTTCTCTGCAGACAACAAAACAGAGTCTCAAATTTTCAGTCAACAAGCTCCAAACTTCAGTGAGTGCACTCCATTTCTTAAATTTGGAAGATCATGGAATTGGTCCTCCTTTCGGTTAACAGAATCTGAGACACATTCTTGAGGAAAGAGCAGATTCAAATTTTCGGATGAATATTGAGGATCTTTAAATTTCATGGAATAGCCAAGTTCAAATTTATATTCTGGCAACTAAATAAGAGCAAGGATGATAATTCTGTTACATGGGAAGATAAATTAATAACTTTGTCCGTAAAGACTGTTTTGTTTCCACTATCTGTTAATGATAACCCGATTTCAAATATTTTTCAATAATTTGTTCCTGCGAAAAATCAGTAAAATATCCCTTACCGACTGTCATGCCCTCTTCCCCTGCAAGCGCTTCTACTTCATGCTGAACTTGATTACCACCAACTTTAGTTGGCTCCAACAAGTTACAAGCCACCTCTATTACACTGTCATGAACAAGTGCCATAGACTGCACTGAAGGAAGTCCACCTCCTCTTCCACTTACTCTCTTAGCAATTCTACGAACAGCTGCAATATCACTGGAGTGGACTGGGATGTTGTAGTTATCGACCCATCTAGTAGCTCCAATTACAACAACCCCTTTTGCTTCAACTGCTTGAGTTGGACCTTCATCTGGCATCAGCGGCAGAACTTCTGACTGCAGGCCACCTACCCACAGGTTCCCACGAACATTAGGCTTGAAATACCCCAGATCCCTCCTAATTGAAGCAAGTGATTTTCCCTCTCCATGAGCTGCTCCATATAAGAAAGTGGGGACTGTAGGCTATGTTCAACATCATCAGCAATATATATATATATAGGTGAAGTAAAATATAAAGAGGTATTTTATGCAGGAAAAATCAATTTTCACCAATTAGAATACTGGATAAATTATTTTTAAATCATTCTCCTTCCCTTCTACCAGATAAAGTTTGGGAGCTGGTAAGAAGTATAAAAACTGACCTAGAAAGTAAAGTGATATTATTCCAAGCTAACACTTAACATGCTATGGCAGTCTAAGCATTCCATACAGTTACGGAAACATCAATTTTATACAAGAAAATAAAAGAAAGAAGAAAACCCAATGTTATAACACAGAAACCAGAGGCAATACTTGGTTTTAGTTCTAACTAAATTTTAACAGATTTTTCATTTCCCTGTGACATCAGAGTACATACAATTCTTCTGAGATTTTAATATTCAATTATTTATACTTCGTATTGTAAGTGGCAAAACCTGAAGACTTACTCTTAGAGAAGATCTTGAGATTACCAGATTAAGTGCATGCATTTAACTGCACACTGTCTTCCAGGAAATAAAATTACAGAGCAAATATCTTGAAATACCAAGAGGCACGCACAGAACAAGAAAGCATACATTTGATTCAATTAAGTAATGACTGATATATATATTTTGTGAAAACATATATAAAACTACTACTTCCTCAAAGTTTCAAATTTTGACATACTATAATGCAAGAATGTGTCCGGAACCGGATATTTTTCTTCTAGACCAAAAGCAATTTAAACGAATCTGATGAAATAAAAGTGAGTAATTCAACAGAAACAATCTTAAAATTAGCTTTTCAGAGATTTATCTATTCTTACGAGCGGGAAGCAACTAATGTTTGGGAGCAAGCAAGGAGCATAGATGGACACATACTATGGACTGCTGTAAGGAGGTCAGAAATAACTTGGGAGGTTAATGTGGTGGAGGTAGCTTCCGATGGATTACATGTTGCGAAAAGATTTGGTAGTAATCGAGTACGGATTGAAGGAAATGCTCTAAATGTTTCCAGGAATATAGACAATAAAAATGATGGTCATTAATCATTATCCATTATGGCTGGTGTATGATGATGTCTTCAGTATAGTAAAGGAGTTTGATGTATTCGTCATTTCATATGAAAAACGAGAAGGGAATAGAGTAGCTCATCCCGTGTCAACGTGGGATATGCTCGATAGTACAGAACTTGTATGCATGAATGTGTTTCCCCAGGATGTTTTGTCTCTGTAGACCTTAGTTTGAAAGAAAATGGTAATGATCTTTGACTTGGAATAAAAAGAAAAAAAAATACGAGCAGGAAGCAATGTGAAGCACAAGAGTATCTAAGATCATTATTTTTCATGTTAACAGCAACAACATCCATGGTACTTTAGAGTTTTAAATATTCAGTAAATCTGTTAGGAATTTGTTAATCAGATCATAGTATAACTTTAAACTTACAAGTTGCCACATTTTATATTCTATACACTACTAATTTCGTAATTACTAAATAGATATCTTTGGAAGTACATAGATCAGAAGCAACCAGTAATAACTTCTTAGTTCAAAAAGTGATAAAACAAACCTTGAAGGCTAGAGCCAACCTCAGCGGCCACAGATTTTGCAGTTCCAGCTATTTGATCAAGAGTAGCAGAAGCCAACGGGTGAAAACATATATGATCCACCACACCAAGCCGAGGATGACTCCCCTGGTGCAGGCCAAGGTCAATAGCCTCCAAAGCCGCTTTCACCATTGCAAAAACAGCATTCTTTAAATGACATGAATCGGACAATGGCACTGGAGCCAACTTTGAAACAAGTGTATAACCAACCCTGTTATAAGTATCATCCTCAAACTTATTAATAATAACAGCTTCAGGAAATTTTTCAACAGCTTTCTCAATCAAGGCCAATGCAGCCTTGTTTCGACTTTCGGAAATGTAAACCTTAGAACAACCTAGCATCATCTTTAGCATTTTACTCCTTCCTACTCACAAACTGAGCCAACACAAATACATAATGTCACAATTACATACAACAAAAAATAATTAAAAACTAATAAAAATCACTAAAAATCAAACAGTTCATATAGGCAATCAAGAATGGAAATTTATCATGCCCCTAGTGATGAATTACAAAAACAAAACATGGGTGAGCTATAACTTTAATTAATATATAGAATCGCAGAAAAACTAGTGAAAAAAAGATAATTTTTTTGACAATCAAGAAAATCAAGAAATATTAGTAAATAAATTGAGAAAAAAATAAAATTACCCCAATTGAGACAATTAGGCGATGAGAATGTAGCCCAGATGCATTGTTGCTGTGTCTATATTTCCAATCAATTATACGTATATTTATCAGTGTTACAGTATTTTTTAGAAAAAATTGAGAAATTGGGAAAGTGGAGTTTAATTGTAAACATAGAACAGAGATAAGAAGCTAGGAGAAGAGCATGCAGTGATGAGTGGCCCCGGGTAAAATGACGTTGAAGTCACTCTAATTAGAAATTTGTAATTATGTCATCGAACTGAAAAGAAATTCAATCAAGTCACATAATAAAGAAATATGTTCATTTTAATGATAAACATGTTAAATTTTTTTACGATCTTTAAGCGTCGTTGATTTTGGATGGAAATTTGTTAATTTTGGATCAAATTTTTGGCATGCCAGCATGGTTATAGAAATCGGACTAAATCAATTGAGCTGCCGATTTGTTATTTATCGAAATATTAATTCAGATTAAATTGGATATATTTTAATATTATTTTCGAGTTATATGTCAAATACACATGTTATATGAGATACTGTCATTCGTAATAACCTTATTAAACGGAAATGAGCTTTATTGTAATATGGTTCATGCATGTTATGGTCGTATTAGTGTTAAAGTATGTTATACTTTTAAGTTGTAAGGTAAAAAAATTGTACTACTTTCTGTGCTCCATTTTTAAATAAAAAAAATATGAATTTTACGCTCCCGTTATCTCTCCTCTCTTTTCTTTTCCGACCTTTTCATCCCCCTGCATACTGTCAAATGAAGTGTCGAGTTGGGTTCTTCGTTTTAAATTATATTCTTCTCCTCATCCAACTTGCATGTTGGTATACCATATCACACTTTAATATCTCCGATTTCTTTAAAGTTGACCTGGTTTTCAACAATTTTGATCCATTTGATCAGAAAATATTTGTTTCCAATGATTTTACCTTATCAGATCGGTAGCTCTTCGATCATCGATCTTTCTGTCGATTTATTGGGCAAATCGCCGATTTTTAAAACCATGCATGCCGAAATATAATATAGGGGCGTAAATGGGTCAAACTGTTCATTAGTTACTCGAAATCGGATCGTAAAATATTTGAATTCGGCTCGGTAATAATCGAGCCAAGCTCGAGCTCGAACTATTCGAGTTCTTTACCGAGCCGAACTCAAATTTCAAATTACTCGGCTCGTAAGATTCACGAGCCTTATCGAGCTTTTACTATTTTTACTATTTTTTATATAAATATATTTTTATATAAATACTTAAAATTTAATTTTATATTTGTATATTTAATCAAATCGAACTCGAGTCGAACTGATCATATTTTGAGTTTTGTCACTATTTGGTGAAATCGAATCGAGCTTTCGATTCAAACTCGAGTCTATCAAAATTTTTGCGAGTCGAGTTTCGACATTGAAAGTCTAGGCCCGGTCGAACTCGAGTTTGAACCTGAACAAATTTAATCGAACTCAAGCCGAGTTTGATAGTATTCGACTCGGCTCGATTACCCCCAACCTCCAAATATATAATTTTAAATTAAAACTCTAATTACAGAGACGTGCGAACTCGTTGATGTATTAAGATTTGTATAAGTAAGAAATACAGTAATAAAGATGAAATAATTCTCGAAGATGATAATGTTTATGGATATTATTACTATTGTCAATTTTGATTGATTATTAGGCACAAAAGATGGTAAAACTTAAAGAAAGAACTCACTTCGAGAGATTATAAGCAAAAGAGGATGAATATATGAATTGTGGTTATATAAGTTGGCTTTAGAATAGTTGGGCCTGGTTGTGAAGTTTCAGCTAACATGTACTTGTCATGAATCTGTTTCAACCAACTCGTCAAGCCAAGTTATCTTTCCGTTCAATTTTTAATTTTATTGGTAGAAGTGACCTAAATGAAAGTTTTAAAAAATGCAATGAATTGACTGAAAAGTTTTTCCGTTGAATGATTCAGTTGCAAGTTCGTAGTTTGTTGAGTGGCCAAAATGCCAATTAACCCAAACACTGTCTTTTATTTTTCAATTTTGTTCTTCTTTTACGAATTTAAGACAAATTTCATTAATTTGAAACGAAGTACTGAATCTACTATTCAACTAGGCTGAAAAATAAATAAACGAGTTAAACAATTAACCGTTTTGTTTCTGAATCGCTTAACATATTAAATACAAATATTCTTAAAACACTGCTAAAAAAGTAGAATAGACATCGGCTAAAAACCGATGTCTATGAACAAAAAAATCTGATGTCTTCGTGGATGATGTTAAAGACCCCCCATTTAAAATCGATTTTAAACTGATGTTAAAGAAGACGTATAACATCAGTTTTTAAAGATGTTAAATTTCTAATGCATATCTAATCTTCATATATTATCATAATATGATATTTTTATCAATTTAAACATATGTGAGATAAGCAAAATATTTTCATTTACCCATTAAACTGATGTTACTAATACACTAACAACGGTTTTCAAGATAAACCGATGTAAACATAACTTATGACATCGGTTATTTATTTCAAACCGATATCTATTGATGACAAACTGATGTCTATAAAATTTAATAACATCGGTTTTCTGTTTTAAGTTTTTTTTTGTTGTAGTATTTAACATCGGTTTTAATCGGTATTACTGATGTCAATGTTCAACTAAATTTGATGTATTAAGCTTTGACAGACATCATTTTCCACTGGAATGCTGTATGTACCTGTTTTATTGATGCACATTCAATATTTTACTGATATCATCACAATTGATTTCCACAAAATTAAAGCTAAATGTATTCCAGTGTTCAAATAATTTAGTTGTATTTACTAAGATCGGAGGTATAAATTCCCCATATTATGAAAAAACTTATGTTATAAAAAGTGAGCTCTTGCGATTTGTATCACCGATTCATCCCACACCCCGTTGATGCGAGCATTTCATATTTCAGATCCCCTGTACACCCTATAAATCATTTTCACCAAAAAAGAAGCTGGTGGATAAGCCACCGCCGAAGGGGAGAAAGGACGAAGACGATTAACTAATAAATATATAAGAGAACTTTTTTTGTTCTTAATCCGACAAAGAAAGGGAACAAAATAAATATAATATGCCATTCATTATTATATATAAGTTTTCATAACTAAAACTTATTAATGAAATATTTATTTACATAAAGAACAAAAAAGGAATGAAATAAACTCTAATCCTTTTAATATAAAATATTTTTAAAATATATACTAATGTTACAAATTATTACTACCTCCGTCGCTCTCATTTCTTTACAGTTTTTTTCACATGCTTGATACGCATTTTAAGACAATTATAATGTATACTTCCGTAATTTATTTTTAAAATTTTCTTTTTTTGTATAAAAGTTTGAACATTATATTTTTATTTAGAAGAAAAATAATTATGCAACTACATTTAATAAGAGCATTAAAGTGCGTGTCGAATCCCCGTTTTCCAATATAAAAAATTGAGGGGGCGGAGGGAGTATCTTATTTTTTTATACCTTTCCTTTTATATTGCACGTGCATAAGAAACTACTTTGCAAATCTTATTAGAATACATTTGGGATAAGGAGTTCAGAATATTATAAAATTTAAAACAATCATATTTTGACGATGTTAGAAGGTGTTTTCAGACTGAATTTTAGAGAACTAATAATAATCTATACATTTTTTCTTAAAAAATATTCTATATTTTGAAAGTTTATTGGTGATTTTAATTAGTGAATTTTAAGAGAGTTAATAAAAAATGTAGTGGAATCTTGATGATTTAATTAATTTTTTCACAAATATAGAAAAATCTTATGTAATTTAGAGAGTTTTTAAAAGGTATCAAAGATATACTAGAAGATTTATCAAAATTTACCAACTTATCAAATAAAAAATTTCAAAAATATGACCAATCTATCTCTTTAGAGGTACTTTTGCCCAAAATACCCATTACGAAATAAATTGTCATAAATACCCACTAGATACCATTATCAGTGGAGTATCAGGATGATACACCACCTCCACTAGAGTGATAATCCTTTGTCATTAGAGTATCACGGGTGGACTCCTTTGTCTATCAGGCATGATATTTCATCATCAGTGGAGTATTATGTAATTTTTTTTATTTTTTTAAAATTAAAATTTTTATTTAATAATTTTATTATTTAACCATTTATAATATTTTACAATTTTTAATATTTTAGGGTTCAACAATTCCCCATTTAGGATTTAGATATATTTAAAAAAAAGATGAATAAAAAAATCGATTTAGAATTTAGGGTTAGGGTCCCCTAAATCCTAGAGCCTAAATCCTAATTAAAATGCGGACCATAATTTAAAATTTTTATATGATAATCCACTGACAATAGAATATCTCACATGTTACTCCACTAACAAAGGAGTATCTAGGCTGATACTCCACTGACAAAGCAGTATCATCCCGAAACTCTTGTGTTACTGGAGTATTATAGTGTTACTCCATTGAAAATGGAGTATCTAGTGGGTATTTTGGTCAACTTAAAATTCAGGTGGGTGTTTTGGTCAATGATTATTAAAATATGGTTATTTAGGGGTTTTGCCCAAAATTTTATGTATTTTGAATATCATCAGATTTTGATGGATTTTTTGTAATACAAATTGAATACCACCAGATTTTAATGAATTTTTTGAAATCTAAATTGAATACACTCAGATTTGTTTTTTGCAATATTTATTGATTGCCATCGAATTCTAAAGGATTTTATAAAATCTAAATTAAATATCTCTTGATTTTCAGAGTCTAAAAAAATTCTTTAAAATTTTGATTGAATACAATCTTTTAAAATATATTTGAAGTAATGGTACATTTTGATCGACTAATATAATGATTAAAAGCATATAACGAGGTGTATTCAATTTGAATTTTAATTTTTTTTTTGATATTTTAAAATTATAGGGTATTAATTTGAATTCTAAAAACTCCATTGAAATCTTTTTGTACTTAATAAGGATCGTAAAAAGTATTTAAAATTTGGATGGATTCAATTTTAATTTTGAAAAGTCCGTTAACTGATATTCAATTTGGATTTTACAAAATAAATTAAAAAATAATGGTATTCAAAAGCACAAAGATTTTGTTGTATATGATAAAATTGTAGATTTCGATAAATTTGCTAGTGTATTTTATATCTTTTGAAATCTTAGCAAAATTAATGAAATTTTGAAAAAATTGTCAAATTTTTAATTTAAATCAGCAAGACTACGAGATTTGTCAACAACTCCGCACAAATTTGTGTAAAATTAAAATCAATAATAATTATTTAAAATTCATAAATTATTATAAATGCTCTAAAATTTAAATTGAATACAAATTCGATTCTTTCTCCTTTTAAAATTTAACTAAAAAGGAATAATATTCCAAAATATATCTAAGAACGGATTAAGTTCTAAACCATAATGGTATATATCATGTCTTTTTGAAAGACTTATATATATTATGTAATGATCAATTTTTCACGAAGAACCCTCTTATTTGAAGATCCGCAAATATTCCTTATTTTATTATATAATCCCATCATAAATTGTAAAATTTTATATAAAATTCGATGTTGATGTAGAATAATAATTATATTTAATTATTTAAAAAGTTTAACACTTAAATTTTGAAAAAAATGACTTAAATTAGAATTTACTGTAAAATAATTTTTGATAAATGTGATACTATTGCATAATTGTTGTGCAAGACATGCCTGTACAATAACAAGAGTAAATCAAATTGAAAACACTAAGTAAGTTGTATTGTAATCTTAGTTTGCATTTTGTACTTTTAACATTTAAAGTTTGTAAAAATGTCAAAAGAGCAGACTGGAGTCTTTTTTTTAAACAGTATCAAATCTAAGAATTCTATTTGGAAGAAGATCAAGAAGATCATGCCTCAGAAGAATTATGAAGAAGCTTGGAGTTGAATAAATCTGTTTTGGGAAAAATGTTCTAAGTCGAGATCTCTACAAGTCACATATTTAGTGTTATGGAAAAGTCATTCGAGAACTCCAGAATGACTTATAGAGAACTCAGGAAAGCTACTAGAGAACTCAGAGATATCGACAAGCCAAATTGAAGACATGAAGATTGGAGATATCGACAAGTCATTTCTTCACTAGAGAACTCAGAGTTATTGACAAGTCAACATTCATTAGAGAACTCTGAGTTATCGATAAGTCAAAATTTCACTAGAGAACTCTGAGATATCGATAAGCCAAAATTCACTTGAGAACTATGAGTTATCGACAAGTCAAAATTGACTAGAGAACTCTGAGTTATCGACAAGTCTATAAGTCACTAGAGAACTCAGAGATATCGATAAGTCAAAGTGAAGATATGAAGATTAGAGATCTGGATAAGCCAAATTCTCTTATAGAGAACTCAGAGACCTCTACAAGTCAAATTAACTATAGAGTATTAGAGATCTCGATAAGTCATTATACTTATCGAGATGTCAAGATCTCCATATGCCTAACTAGAGATCTCGAGGTAAAATCTCAAAGTACAAATTGCAGACCAGTTCAATATCCAAGATTAACAATCAACAAACAATCCAACCAGTTGGATTGACAAGTCTACAAAAGTAGCTTGAAGAGTATGCAAGATCAAGGGTGAAGATTAACTGACAAAGGAAGATCAAAGTTAACACAGTGTGCAAAGATATGCTAAGCCAGAAATGGAAGATATACTTTTCCTAAATTAGAATGATTAATGACATCTTACTAAAGTTAATAGTATGTCTTATTATACACTGTGTAAACCAGAAGTTAACTGAAATATAAAGTTAACACTGGTCCTTTGTTGGAAGGAACAATTCAGTTAAGAAAATCTTGCATTTCTCTCAAGGTAGAAGCTAAGCTCTTTATCAACAAAGAGCCTAGAAATTTTGTAGCAAAACATTCTTAATTTTAATATAAAATTAAGTGAGTTTTGAAAGATCTGTGTGATTCACAGTTGCATGTTTAATCTATGCTTTAACACAACTCACTACAAGATTTGATTTACTTTGTTCAAACCATAAACACTTCAAGAAAAGCATAAAAACACAAAAACACATTCACCCCCCTCTGTGTGTAATTCATTACCTAACAAGTGGTATCACAGCAAAATCTGAAAGTAAACAGATTCAAGATCTTGGAAGAATGAATACATAAAATATCAGTAGTATCAAAATTCCTACTTTTGACAAAGCTAACTACACTCTTTGGAAAAAGAAAATGTTGTTGTTTAACAGGATGACCAATCCACTCTATATTCAGATTCTCAAAAATGGGCCATTCACTCCTATGGTTAGAGTTGAGGAATCTACAGATGGTGATATGGTCATTCCAGCTAATTATGCTCCAAAAGATCCTTCTGAGTACACTGAGCCTGAAAAAGAGAAAGTTTCCCTGGATAGTGGCCTATAGCTGATATTGATAGAATAACTTGACAATGTAATGTACAACAACATTGTCAACTGTGACACTGCCAAGCAGATCTGGGAAAATATTGAAATACTCTGTGAAGGAACTGAGGAAGTTAGATCTAATCAAAGAAGGTTACTGATTTCACGGTATACGGGTTTCATGGCTAAGCCAAAAGAAAGTATCACTGATGTATTTAAAAGGTTTAATAAGCTAATAAATGATTTGCAGCTCCATGACAAATATTATGAAGCTGAAGAAGTGAACTTGAAGTTTTTGCTTACACTCCCTGACCATTTGGAACAGAAAATTTCAGCAATCAGAGAAGGGAGAGACTTGAGCAGAATAACACTGGAAGTTCTATATGGAATTCTCAAAACATATGAACTAGAAATGATATAAAAGAAATCATTGAGAACTGGTCAAGGACATGTTATAGATGGTTCAAGTGCTTTAATTGTCAATGAAAGCCAGACCTCTAATGATGATCCAAGATCTCAGATTCCAGTTGCTTCTGCAAGTGAGCAAAGAAACAATGATTCATAGGAACAAGTCATTCTGGAATTGGAAGAAGATGAGTTCTACACCCTAGATGAATTTGATGAGTTTGATCAGTCAATGGCCTATCTGGCAAGAAAGTTCTCTAACATTAGAGTAAAGAAGCCAAGATTCTTCAAGGGTAAAGGACAATCATTCAACAAAGACAACAGCTGGAAAGGAAAAGGGAAGTACACATCTGATAGCAAAAATGGTTACAAAAATGGATCTGTTGACAGATCAAAGATAAGATGCTTCAATTGTGATGAACTAGGCCATTTTGCTACAGAATGCAGGAAACCCAAGAAAGCAAAGAAAGACAAAGCTTATTTTGAACTGGAAGCAAAGTATGAAGCTCTTCTGAAGAAACAGCAAAGCAAAGCTTATATAGCATAGGGAAAAAGTTGGGATGATTCTGATAATGATGAAGATGAGGAAGTTGGAAATTATGCATTAATGGACTTGGAACAAGGAGAATCATCCTCATCAAAATCACAGGTACCAACTCTCACTACCATTGATTTAAATGTGAGTCAATATAAGGAAACTGTAGAGAAGATGAGCATAGAATTGTTTCAAATACATACAAGTATGGTTGCTGCTAATAAAGAAGTTAGCAGACTGATAAAGATAAATGAGAAGCTTGAGAATGAGAAACAAGAAGATGAAGTGTTGTTGTTGGTAGAGCTTGAAGCTGTAAAACGAGAAAATGCATATCTAAAGAACAAGCTCAAGTGTGCAAGTGAAATTGAGGCAGTGCTAAGGGAAAAGCTGGAAAAGAATGAGGTGAAGTTGAAGTCCTTCAAGAATGCATCTGAATTGGTTGGATAATACTATGAGAGAAACAAGCCATGTGCAAATATTGCTATTGGTCTTGATTATGATGCCTTGAACAGCAAAAAGAAAAATGTAGGTGGCAAAGGAAAAGCAACAGAAAATGAAAATGTTCCAACAATCCTGAAAAAGGTTGATTTACCTATGTTCAAGGCATTGAAGTTAACTTCAGTGAAGAAGAGTTGATTATTAAGCAAAAAATTGATGATGAAGACAGTGAGAAGAAACATGCAAAAGCCACTCAATCTTCCAAAGCTGAAGAGAAGCTCATGGACAATCAAGACTCCAAGACACCTGTCAAAGGAACCAAAACTGAAGATGCAAAAAAGAAGAAGAAAAATTGAAATGGGAAAATTGGGATAAACAAAAGCAACAGTTTTGCTTATGTTGCAGATGCTCCAAGAAAGAAATGTGAGAAGTGTGGCTCTGTGAATCATCTAACTCACCTTTGTAAGAAGGTTGTTAGCAAGCCAACTGAAGGAGCCTATAAATACAATGAAGCAGATGCAAATGATCCCTACTCATTATGTGACAAGTTTGATTGCATCCCTCGCAACTTGAAAGTGATGAAAAGTTATCACAAACTGAGAGTAGATCTCAAAGAAATAAAAATTTGATCTACAGTAGATAGGGAAAATGCACAACAGTTATTGAATTACATTTTATCTGAAACAACTCATTCTACTTCTGCTAAATCAGTTAACAAGAAGAAAGTGCCCAACACTGCTTGGGTTGCTAAACACACTTAAAATTCATTGTGTGCTAGGAAAAGTGAAGAAGGTCATATAGATCATAGACAGTGGGTGTTCCAGACATATGACAAGTGATAAGGCCCTGCTATCACAGTTTGAGCAAAAGGCTGGCCCTTTGGTGACCTTTGGAGACAACAACAAAGGATTCACAATGGGATATGGAAAGATCATTTCTGGAAATGTTGTCATTGATAATGTAGCACTAGTAGCTGGACTTGAAGTGAATCTTCTCAGTGTTAGCCAATTTGCAGACAAAGGCTTTGAAGTTTTATTCAACAAAGAGGAATGCACTTTTATCAGCAAGAAAACTGGTGAAGTTGCTCTGAAAGGAGCAAGAAAAGGAGGCTTGTTTGTTGCAGACTTGGACTCAACAAATAAGGATGGTATTTGTTGCTTCTACACCAAGGCATCAGAAGAACAAAACAATCTATGGCATAAAAAGTTGTCTCACTAGAATTTCAAGGTAATTAACACCTTGGTCAAAAAGGAGTTAGTAAGAGACATGCCTAATCTGAAGTTTGCTCAAGTTGAAGTCTGTGAAGCTTGTCAGAGAGGAAAAATGAAGAGATCTAGTCACAAGTCAACAACTGTGAATTCTTTTAAGTGCACCATTGCAGCTTATTCACATGGACTTGTTTGGGCCAGTAAATGTCTTATCAATTTCAAGAAACAAATATGCACTTGTGATGGTGGATGATTTCTCAAGATACACCTGGGTAGAGTTCATGCACTCTAAAGATGAGACTCCACACATCATAATTGAGCACATCAAGAAGATAGAAAGACAGGCTGAAGATCATAATTGTGTAAAAATATTGAGAAGTGATAATGGAACAGAATTCAGGAATACAACATTGAGTGAATTCTGCAAAATCAAAGGTATTGTTCAAGAATTCTCAGCTGCTAGAACACCTCAACAAAATGGAGTAGTTGAAAGGAAGAACAGAACATGAGTTAAAGCTGCAAGAACAATGCTGCAAGATGCCAAGTTGCCAACAAGTTTCTGGGAAGAGGCTGTTAACACTGCATGCTATACTCAAAACAGATATCTCATTAACAAGGCTCATGGAAAATCATCTTACTCAATTATGTCTAAGAGAAAGCCTACTGTAAAGCATCTTCATGTGTTTGGAAGCAAGTGTTACATTTTGAAAGACAACTCTGAATATGTGGGAAAATTTGACTCAAAGGTTTTTGAAGCAATTTTTCTGGGATATTCATTGGAGAGGACTGCCTACAAGGTTTATGTGATTGATCAAAAGAAGATTATGGAAAACACAAATGTGACTTTTGACGATGACAAGTGTCCAGGCTTGGAATGCCTTGATGAAAATGAAGTTGATGGCCTTGCATTTGATAACCTCAATATTGATAGTGATTCTAATGGTGAAGATGAAGTCAATGCACAATATATGTTAAATGAAGAGACTACTGAACAGGAAAATTATGGAAATAAAAGCTCATCTTAAACACCTGAATTTGACAGCACAAACTCAGGGGGAGAAAGAGAAGAAGGATCTAGCAGTCATACCAATAATGAAGAAAATGATGAAGGCACAAGTCAACAAACTCATACAAGGAAGTGGGATAAAAGTCACACTAGATAAGCAATTATTGGTGATCCTACTGCTGGTGTGATAACTAGAAGTGCAACTGCTAATGAGTGCCTACATGCATGCTTTCTGTCTCAAATAGAGCCCAAGAAAACTGAAGAAGCTCTAATGGATCCTGATTGGATATCTGCAATGCAAGAGGAGCTTAATCAGTTTGAAAGAAACAAAGTTTGGAAGCTAGTTCCTGCACCAAAGAATAGAAGCATTATTGAAACAAAATGGGTATTCAGGAACAAGATGGATGAAAATGGTATAGTCACAGAAACAAGGCAAGGTTGGTTGCAAAAGGCTACTCACAAGAAGAGGGAATTGATTATGATAAAACTTTTGCTCCAGTTGCAAGACTTGAAACAATAAGGATTTTTCTAGTATTTGCTGCATATTCAAATTTTAAAGTATATCAAATGGATATCAAGAGTGCCTTCCTAAATGGTGAGTTAGAAGAAGAGGTTTATGTGCAACAGCCACCTGACTTTTGCTCCAGTTGCAAGACTTGAAGCAATAAGGATTTTTCACAGATTTAGTGTTATGGAGAAGTCATTCGAGAACTCCAGAATGACTTATAGAGAACTCAGGAAAGCTACTAGAGAACTCAGAGATATCGACAAGCCAAATTGAAGACATGAAGATTGGAGATATCGACAAGTCATTTCTTCACTAGAGAACTCAGAGTTATCGACAAGTCAACATTCATTAGAGAACTCTGAGTTATCGATAAGTCAAAATTTCACTAGAGAACTCTGAGATATCGATAAGCCAAAATTCACTAGAGAACTCTGAGTTATCGATAAGTCAAAATTGACTAGAGAACTCTGAGTTATCGACAAGTCTATAAGTCACTAGAGAACTCAGAGATATCGATAAGTCAAAGTGAAGATATGAAGATTAGATATCTCGATAAGCCAAATTCTCTTATAGAGAACTCAGAGACCTCTACAAGTTAAATTAACTATAGAGTATTAGAGATCTCGATAAGTCATTATACTTATCGAGATGTCAAGATCTCTATATGCCTAACTGAGGATCTCGAGGTAAAATCTCAAAGTACAAATTGTAGACCAATTCAATATGCAAGATTAACAATCAACAAACAATCCAATCAGTTGGATTGACAAGTCTACAAAAGCAGCTTGAAGAGTGTGCAAGATCAAGGGTGAAGATTAACTGACAAAGGAAGATCAAAGTTAACACAGTGTGCAAAGATATGCTAAGCCAGAAATGGAAGATATACTTTTCCTAAAATAGAATGATTAGTGACAGCTTACTAAAGTTAATAGCATGTTTTATTATACACTGTGTAAATCAGAAGTTACCTGAAATGTAAAGTTAACACTGGTCCTTTGTTAAAAGTAACAATTCAGTTAAGAAAATCTTGTATTTCTCTCAAGGTAGAAGCTAAGCTCTTTATCAACAAAGAGCCTAGAAATTTTGTAGCAAAACATTCTTAATTTTAATATAAAATTAAGTGAGTTTTGAAAGATCTGTGTGATTCACAGTTGCATGTTTAATCTCTGTTTTAACACAACTCACTACAAGATTTGATTTACTTTGTTCAAACCATAAACACTTCTAGAAAAGCATAAAAACACAAAAACGCATTCACACCCCTCCTCCCTCTGTGTGTAATTCATTACCTAACAATAATCACTCTAAACTATTTCATTAATTTTCAATCACCTTTTAAATAAAAAAATTGTGTAATTTCATTTTTTTATTTGGTAATTACAATTTGTAATTATATTATTATATATGATAAAAATGAAATATATACGTTTATTTTATATTTTTAAAAAATGGTTCTTTATGCAACTCTATACAAGTGAGCCCTCCATTCGCCTATCATATAATAACGTGTAAGTATCTAAAATAATAAAAACTTTTCAACAAATTACATTTTTATTTCTTTAAATATAAAATAGCGGAGAAAATTTGTACCTACAACTTATTTTAATCACAAAAATGATTACATATTATTATCCTCGAGCATCTCCAAGCTACTTCTTATCTTTTCTCTATATATAATATAAAAATATTAACTATTAGTGATTTAACGTAAGTTTATTTTTCCAACAATGCTTCTTATCTTTATAGTTGTTGTCGACTATTTCCATTTTTTTAATATCCAAAAAAGTTGTCCATATTCCACAATTATGGTAATAATCAATAATTGTGCTAAATAAGAAGGGAGTAAAAATTACATATATAGTTATCTCAGCTTTATACTTGATTGAATAAAAGGTGGATATCGGACAAAGAAATTATTAATATTTGTTAAGAGTGAGAATTGAGAGCATCTTTAAGAAGTTCCCTACATCAAATCTTAAGTCAAAATTTGAAGACAATGTACCAAAAATTTACTCCAATAAGTTCCTAACTGCTCCTCAAAATTTTAAGAGCCAACATTTTCATTTCTCCTCATATTTACGAGTCTCTCTACTCTCCTCTCTTCATTTTTTATTAGTATATATCACTTTTCTCAACTTCAATTTATAAAAGTATTGTTCACAAAGTAGATTAAAATAGATAAAGATGAAATTGAAGAGGATCGTTGGAGTGAGAACACATATGTATCTTAAATCACTAGGAGCTCATTTAATAATAATTTTTATGAGAATGATGTTAGGTGACTCTTGGAGTTGCTCTGAGAGCAACTCTAATGGTCACTCTAACCATGCTCCTAAGTTAAATTTTAATGAAAGTAAGAAAAAAATGAACTCCAACACACTCTTAAACCCTCTCTAAAAAATGAAGAACTCTAAATCTTTCCTCAAAATTGAGGAGCATATATTGTCTCCTCAATGAATTTTATATTATATAAATTTTTCCCTCCAAAATCTTTGATAGTAATTACATCCCTTTTGTTGATACTTCCCCCCTTTTTATTACCTTTACTTCATCTTTATTCATTGTTCAGTTTACTCAAGTTTATAAAACAAGGATGAACTTTGATGAAAATATAATATCTTTTTCCAATATGTTGAACTTTGATTATCCACTATTTGATGAGCATACAATACCTACTCCAAATATCTATGTTTCACAAGATCATGGTGGTGAACAAAGTGAAGAAACAAGTGTTATTTCATCCCAGATTTTTCCTCCGCAAATAATAAAAGATAGAAGGTCACGAGCAAAGGATTTTATGAAACAAGAGGATGGGATGCTTATTTCGGCTTGGCAAAATGTATCATCTGACCCTATCATCAGAGTTGATCAAACCAATGAAAGCTAATGGGAAAGAGTACACGACTATTTTATTAGGCACAAAGATTTTCAATCTGACCGTATTTTGAACTCATTGATGCATCGCTAGTCTGTTATTCAACTAAGGGTTAACAAATTTTATGAATTTTATAACCAAGTAGGTTCTTCACCAAGTGGCTGCTCCGAAACTAGTAAGGTAATTTATAATCTTCATTTAGTTTACTATAATCAAAGTTTAGTGTAATTTTATGGTTGGTTTACTTCTTGTAACTACTAAAACAGGTCAGTCGTGCAAAAGCTATGTATAAAACCCTTTACAACACTAACTTTTCATTAGAGCATTGCTGGAATGTTTTAAAAAATTTACCTAAATGGAATGCAAGTTTTGCTACCAAAAAGCCAAAAAAAATATCAAAGTGATAGTCCTACAACTTCTTCTCCATGTACACCTGAATGCATGGTGTTGGAGGACTCGAAACTTAAAAGACCAGTTAGGAGGAAAGCTGCAAAAGAGATCGAGAAAAAAAGAGAGGAAAAGATCAGAAAATGAAATCGATGATGGCGGAGCTGCCATTTTGGAACAAATGAGAGCTGATCAACTTGAATTTAAAAAACAAAGGAATGAATTTTTTTAAGAGATAATACAATTATCAAAAGAGAAAGCTGAACGCGAAAAAGAAAAAGATGAACGTGAGAAGATAAAAGACGCTTATGAACAAAACGAAGGTGATTCCAAAATAATGGCAGTGGAAACAAGTTCTATGAGGGAAACTGAAAGGAAATATTTTAACTCAAGGAAGAAAGAAATCATTGAAAGAATTCGTAGTCGTTCTACAACCTGATGCGAATTAATATTCTACACTATTTTAGGCCTTTTGTTGTATTAACGTGATCACAATCAGTGTTGGATTAATATTATCCACTATCTTAGGCCTTTTTATGGTTTCTATTCAAGATTTTTGACTAAGAACTCATGTAATCTGGTATGCGTAATGAAGATGATTTGCTGTTACATTTTTCTGTTTCTATTGTCCTGATATACGTGATCAGACAAGTAAAGAAATTATTGTTACTATCCAGTAGTGTTATCCTGCTATGTGAAACTTATCCTTTTCTCTATGTGAAACTTATTAATCTATGCTCCCTAACATACCTAGAAACCCTCTTTGCTCTGCAATCTTGGTCAATTTTTTGATATCATTCTTATTTGGAGACCTTAAGTACTGCTCCCCAAAAATCTGATTAATTGATATGACATATTTTCTTAAACTTTCTATTACAGTACTTTCACCAATTCGAATGTAATCATCTACCGAATCTACAGGTACTCCATACGCAATCATTCTCATTGTAGCAGTCATTTTCTGGAGTGACGATAGGCCAGGATCTCCAGTTGCGTTACACTTTTGCATAAAGTAAGGATCGTGCGACTCTATTGCTTCTTGTATTCGAATGAAAAGCTATCGTCTCATGCGAAATCTTCTACGAAAAATGTGATCAAGATATGTTGGATCATCACTAAAGTAGTCACGATATATAAGTTGATGACCAAGTGCTCTGTTTCAGTTGATGACTCGATGATTGAAGACAAACCCACGATGACGTAAAACGTTGTTGCTGTTTTTCAACTGATTAAGTTTTGCACATATAGCTACAGTCATGTTGATTTCTTCAACTTCCTCTTCTTCTTCTTGAGCTAAATATTCAATCATTTCTTGAGGATCCATTAGTCTAACAATGAGAATAGATGATAACAATGAGAAGAGATTTTGGAACAGATTTTCAGTGATGATTTAGTGTTCTTAAAAAAAAGCTTTGAAATATAGAGTTGATGTGAAATGTATTTGTGCAGGTGACCGTTAGAAACAGAAACTATAATAAAAATAAATAGAAAGACTATTGAGAAGGGTTGTTGGATTGAGCTCAAACATTATAACTTAAGAGCCCATTAAGTATTAGTTTTTAAAAGGAGTCTTGCAAGCAACTCTTGGAGTTGCTCTGAGATCTTTGAAAGTGAGGAATGTGGAGATGCTCTTAGTAATTTTAAGAGCGTTTAAAAATCTCTTGGAGCAAAAGATTTCGTCTCCCTTCTCAAATTTAAAGTTAAGAGGCACTTTAAGGATCAATTTAAGATCCTAAGAGCAAGTCCAACAGTTCCTAATAGGTTCCTTCTAAATATTATAAAATATTAACTCTTAGTGATTTAAAACATGATTTTAAATTTCAACTCCAACAATGATCCTTGTCTTCATTTCTTATTATTATAATAATAAGAAATTTAAATGAGATATGAAAGGAAGAGAGAGAAAAGAACTAAAAAGAAGAGAGAGAGAGAGAGAGAGAGAGAGATAAATTAATTTTTTATTGATAAAAATTATATAAATGATGATTTGTGGTTCCTTAAATATAAGGTATGAGAGATATGTTTTAGTTTTTTTTTTGCCAAATTTAAAGCAGATTTCATTAATGACTTGAAAGAGATTCAATCGGGACAACCCCCAACTGATCATGCAACCAGGTTGAAAAACAAATAGAGCTAAATAAGTAATCGTTTTGTTTCCGGATTGCTTAACAAACTGAATACAAATGTTCTGAAAATTAAAAATGAAGGTAATGGTTTCCCGGACAATCCAACATGCATCTCCCCCGAAAACAGTAGCTTCACAATTGACCCTCACCTTAATTCAGTTGATATTGCAATGTTCAGAGGACTCAGTTGCAACAACTGAGTTTAGAGGCCTCATGTTATGAACAAATATTTTTTGTGAGAAGTGAGCACATGTGATTTTCACCACCGTTCCAAACGCACCCCACCTATCTACTTGCCGGACACCAGCTATAGACCTGCCGAAAGTATTGTTGATGCGAGATATCCAGATCTCCCAATATACCATCCAATTCATTTTCAACACAACCACCACATCGCACAAAGCGAGACACATCGCATAAAGCGGGACAATCAAATACACAAATAATAACTTAAATAGAACAATACGAGAAAAACCCAAAATTCAAAAATCTCGGAATAACACCAAATTGTAATATGTTGTTAGACCAAAGATTTTGAATCCAAAAACTGAATTTTATTATAAAATCCGCTCTTACCTTAGTAGATCTGAAAACTAAAGTGAAGAACTGTAATGGATTTTTCGAATTTTGTAAAACAAATCTCGATTTTATTAAAGAAAAAGTGAATAAAAGGAGAAGATGAAGATGAAGATGAAGATGAATATGGAGATAGAGATGGATAGAAATGGTGAAAAGGAAGGTAGGACGGCTAGGGTTAGGTGAAGTTAGGGCGGCCGACTCTCATGCGAGAGAGAGAAGTGATACCATTAAATTGTGTGGTGAGATATGTTTTAGTTTAATAATATAAGAAATCACTAAAACACTGTTGGAGTGTAATTTTATGTATATTTCTTATATTTAGACTTAATAACATGTTTATCTCTTTGAGCAAAAGGTTTCATCGTCATTCTCAAATTTAAAGTTAAAAGTCAATTTAGAATAGTAGACATGAAAAAATCCAAAAACTTATGCATCCGAAGGTTAGCGGCTGCGGGTTACCCACGATAAAAAAATCCAAAATCCTACGCACGAAAAGATCAAATAAAAAGTATGCAAAAAAATTGACAAAATCACTGAACTCGAACCAAATGACTGTATCTAGCTAAACATTAGGAAACTCAGGGGCTCTGGCAGACTCAAAATAGGTAGAGATGAGGTTTCAGGAAAAATTGTTACCATTTTTAGATTTGCACGTTTAAGGAGAGATAGCTGATAAATGAGTTTTTCAGAACTCAGGGCAAGTTGCTGCTTATGCTACTTGTACTGTCCCTCGGCGGCTCTGGTGACAACTGATGTTCATTGCATGTCCATGTCCGAGAAAAGAAGACGATGCAGGCTCACACCCGGCAGTTTCCAGTGAGCTCTGTTGGATTTGTCAGGGACCTAGAGTTTACCTTTGATAACTTTACCACGTTAAAAATATTTGCAACATCAGTATCCATTTTGGACCTAAATTCTTTCATATTGTGAAAGAGTTTGCTCCTAATTAGATTGTTGCAATCTTTTGGAGATCGCCTGGAAAACATTCATGTCGTCCAACATTTCCAACATCTTCGATAATTTGCCTGAGGTTCGTGGTGTACGTCTTGACGGGTTCCTTGGCAACACCACCCACCAGCCTCCATGTCTTTACTTGATGGCCGTACTTAGTACACAGGCGTGCAGTATAGGAAAGGTATTGATACACAATCTTAATGTCGTATTCCATAAAGATGTTACTTTTACGGGTTTGAATCCTTGACCTAGCATATAGCGAATATTACCTATCTTGATCTCTCATTGTTTGGTAAAACAGCACACTGATTAGAGGTTTGTGGTCGTGATTTGATCAACAGATCAAAACTTATCAGGCGACCAGTATACCATCCAGAGAAAATTAAGAAAAAATATATGTGCAGGAGGTAGAAAGAATAAACATGATCTGCCCCAAGTACATTAACAAACTTGCCTACTGTTAACTAATTCTGAAATAGAAACATTACAGGGTAAATAACTTTAGAGAAAACTGGACCTGAGGTTGTCTCGGGAATCTAGCCTGAGGTTATAAGGATTTTGAGTACAATTTTAAATGGGTAGTTTTGTAATTTTAAGTCAACCCCCTATCTAAATACCCCTACTATTATATGAGGAAATCTGATAACCTCATGCACAACCCTGAGGACAACCTCAGGCACATCGATCTCATGACTTTATCTAAATTTAACTTCTCAGAATTAACCCCCCCCCCCCAAGCAAACAGCATGCAAAGTTTATTCTCCAATTCAATTATTCAACAAAACCAAAAAAAAATAATTTAAAATCAAGGAATTTAACGAAAGTATATGATAGCATGTTATAGATTTGGAAATATCACCAATCACCGCCACATTGATTGTCCTGAAAGTTTACGACAATCCAATCAAAATGCAAATGTAGCTATGGTGTGCAGTTTTGAATCACTAAATCTGGTCAAAGTATTGCGTCATGAAACATTATGATGAATGCATATTTTGGCTTCAGTCAAGTCTGATCAGCTGGTGGAGATTAACCTCTCAAAGTCTATTTTTAAAACTAGATTAAAGACTGAAGTCACTAAACTGGAGGAAGCGATGCAGGGACGTCTTGTTGTTGCTGTTGCTGCATCGATTTCATTTGAACAACTTGACACTGCAAGCTCCATTCTTCCATCTGCCCAAATATGATTTGTGAGGAAATTAAAACAATACATTATACTACATAATTGTCTATTAATTCACAGGACATGGGCCACTTGGTAATGTCACAAGTCACAAGAATAAAGTTCATATACTGATTCTTGACTCCTGAGTTAAAAAAGGTATGTACCTCTAACATCGAAATATATTTGGACAACTCTACGCACTCCTCCAACATAGCCTTCTCTTGTGCTGCTACTTTTGCTAATTCTGCAAGTACTGCAACATTTTTCTCCACCTATTCATGCACATTTACAAATTCAGCATCTCGAAGCATAACTTACTCAGCCACTCAGGCCACACAATACTAGCTGAACTATCGAGATACCTCAGGTGAATAAGTTGATAACATGGACTCAATTGATACTGCCAAATCTGATGCATACCGCAATGCCAAGGAAGCTGTTTCAGGTACCACCTACAATTTAAGTCGTGTTAGTCTAATCATGTGCACACACAGATTGCAAGAACCATTTAAAGTATTTGTTTGGCATACCACAGCTCCTTCAACAAGGGGAATTCTGCAAACAGCAGAATGCAAAGCATCTGTGGTCATCGTAACTGCTGATAGGTGTTGTCTTTCTAGATTACTCCATGTTTCCAAAGTCTTAATCTGTCACATAGATTTTGTCTCGTATGTCACTATAAAATTTATCATAATATCATTAGAAAACTAAAAAATTAATTAGGTAAACGTATATACTGACCTGAGACAGCAGAATACTATAAAGCTTCATCTCCAGTTTCTCTTTTTCTAGCTGTAGTCTCTTCTGTAGCACAGAACTCTGCAACTTCAAGACAGCATCATACCCGTATAGTAATTTGCTCTGAAGAAAATCAAAGGAAGACATTAAAAAATATAAAATTACACAATTATTATCATTAGCACAATCTGTCATATTCATTGAGATCTTCTCTTAATATTCACGTGTCAAGCATTAAATTTTCTTGAAACCCCTAATCATACACTAATCTCCTTCTGATCACTTGTTTCCTGCATAGCTCCTACACTACATGGTAATAAAAGATTTTATTTAGGCAGATAAAAATTTATGTTCAAACAATGTTCTACTTCACTCCTAGATATATCTGTAGATATGAAAGTAAAAGATCAAAAATAACTACATTCGTAGATAATGAGACATGATCTTTATCACAGAATCCTGTTGAACTACTTAAAAGAATTTGATTATTGAAATTATGAAAATAGTATCCAACTTTCAATCAAATGGTAGCTCATAAATTAATAACCAAAGACAATGTTGAATCAAATTTAGCGCCGCAATAGATACAAGCATAACAAGCTCAGTACATTTAACATGTGCAATTACAACTGATCAAATGAATCTTTAAGACAGAAATGTGCTGAACAAATAGGAAGGCACATTAATGTCAACATTTTAACAAATGGATCTGTTAGATAATCGTCTCTCCCAAAATCTTAAGGTGTTTAGGAAAGCATTGAATGAATCTTATACATTTAACTAGATACAATACTGTGAAACAAATGTTAAATCACATACAAGACAATGCTAATTAAACACAACAAGCTTGTCTCATCCAAATACTATATAGTTACAACTCAACTATCACATGCAGGCAGATATAAGAGGTGATAAAACTATCTAATTGAGCTGTTAAATTGTTCAAAACAACACATGCAACAAAAAACAACAAAATTCATACCTCAGCCTGAGAAGTGACATGCTCATTAACAGCTGAACCTCGAGCATTAGTGTATCTCCACTGCAGTAAGCGATTATGCAACATTCGAAGCTGATGGACACTCTCCGCGAGTGTGTTCACACCTGAAACCACTGCAGTTCCACTACCAGCACTGCTAGGATAAGGTTTCTTATGCTTGAACAAATCCAGTCCCAAACTAATAAAACTCCCAACCCCTTTCGACCTTGAAGGACTTGTCGGAGGCAATTTCCCCTTAGACGGACTAGTAGGAGGTTTGGAATCCCAATGAGGAGGTGAAGGAGGCTTCAAATTTGAATGTCGCGGTGATGACTTTTTAGAGGGTGCTGTTAGCGAATTAGCTCTTTTCACACTATTTTTCAAATTCATTTTCTTAAAATTATCCGTCACAATGTTTGTCTCGGACGTTCCTCTTCTATGCTTTTGATCAATAGAAGAAGCCTCTAAACCAGACTTACGAAAACTCGAACTCACAGTTGGTGACATGTAAGATGCAGGAGAATTTCTACCTATATAAGGTGATCCTAAACTGTTGTTCGAGCCATAATCACTACACTCTGATCCCGAATCCTGATTATCCAATAAATCAGATGATTTTCCTCCGAATGATCTCTCACGAAACGCTGTCTCATCAACCGACATTCTTCCTGGAATTACATGATCATCCTCGTCAATCATCGGTGATGAAGGCGAGGATGATCTTCCAGGAAATTTAAATTTTCCAGTGTATCGCATTGATCCACCGAAAAAAGGCTTATAATTCTCCTTACTACTACTACCACTACTACTATTACTCTGAGGAGTGCTATCGAATCTCGAAAACACAGTGCTGCTGCAGCTTTTCTGCCTATTAAGAAACATTGAATTATCCGACTTTTTTAATTCTTTTTCTTTTTCTCCTCTAGATGATTTTCCAGCAGATGGCCAGAGCTTTCGTAACAAACCTGAGTCGTGGCTCCGGTGTTTTCGAGTATCATTAGTCGAACCCGATGATTTAGTTATTTGCCATAACGGTGATGAGAGCGATGAATTTGATGAAAGTGAAGAATTTTTCTCGATTTGAATTTGAGGAGATGGAGGAATGTTATGCAGATACCGTGAGCTCACTTCTCGAAATTTCGGCCTCCGCGGCTCGTCGGAAACTGATGATTTTTTCATTGTGTGTAGAAAATGAGAATTGACAGGATCAAAAATGAGATTGTGAATGGAACAGGGAAACAAAACAAAACAAACACACTTAAAAACTGGCGGCCAAATAGAAAATCAAGTGCAGGCGTGGGTAAATTTACCGTAACGCCCTTGTGTGTGACTTGTTTTTAAGGGAATGGTGGGGGTGTATTTGGAATTAAAGGGGATATATGATATTGACAATGTAGTTAGAGTCTTAGAGAATTTGTTGAGGGGGAGAGAGAAAGAGAAATGTTGTGTGTGTGTGAGAGAGAGAGAGAGGGGTAGAGGGGGAGAGAGAGGGGGGGAGAGAGAGAGAGAGAGAGGGAGAGAGAGAGAGAGAGAGAGAGAGAGAGAGAGAGAGAGAGAGAGAGAGAGAGAGAGAGAGAGAGAGGTTGTGAGAGAGAGATGCTTCAAAGTCGAGCTTTTGGGAGATTTTGATACATCTTATGTTTAGCCGGCACATACGATTTACTAATCTGCATCTGCCATGTGTCACTGTTATCGTTTTCATTGTTTCATATAACCATATTTTTATTTTATATAGTATCTGCTTTTAATTTACTTTGATATCTTTTTAGATTTATAGAGTATCTTACAGACGTTTCTTTTTTATTAAATTACCTTTATAAAAAAAGATTCTTTACTCATTAATACTGGAGGTAAAATTTAATAGGACTGGTAGCTTTTTTTGTTATTATCTTATATTTCACTGTTAAATGTGATTTAAATTAGATTATTGTAGATTATTGTAATCCATGTTTATAAGAGTCATGCTTATAAATTTTTTTTAAGAAATGTTAAAATCCCAAAAACAGTTTCTAAATGATAAGTTGTCAACGTATTATTATTATTTTTTTGTTGACAGGATCAACGTATTATTGGATAATCACTGATAAATGAATTCTCGTGTATTAATATGAATCACACGAATTAAAATATGATAGTGTCATTTTGAAAATATTTTTGAGAATTTTTTTTGGATACGTAGCATTGTTCAATCCTTTTTTATAAGCTTTAGAAACCGTGGCTGTCTACAATCATTTGCTTGAGTTCAGTAATTCATGTCCATGTCTTTCCAGTAGAGCTATGTTTAAGATTTACATAAGCAAGATATTAAAAAAGCTAAAAAATAAAAATGATTTTTCCAAAAAGAAAATTTGAAGAGTATAAAGATTATTAGAATCAAAGATAAAATGCCCACACTTCCCCTGAAATATGTAAGGCCCAAAGAAATGAAACAAACAAAAGGCCCAAAGAGTTAAAGAATGCATACAGCTCGGAGCCCGGCCCAAATACTAGTTCATGGAAAATTAGAGTCACTCACAATAAAAAAACGCCGTTGCCGGGGATCGAACCCGGGTCATCCGCGTGACAGGCGGATATACTTACCACTATACTACAACGACTTGTGCATTTCGTGGTTGACTTTAACGATATAATAATATAATAATAGTGGTCATAGTCTCATGCAACTGTAACTCTGTAAGTCATTCTCCACTCACCTGCTTAAATTTTCGAAACCTATTACTGTATTATATTATTATTATAATGTCTCTCTCTCACAACGTTTGATCACTTACCTAACCAGCTCTTAACCGAAATCAGCTTGAATGACGGAAATGCAAGGAAACTAGGTAGTTTACTCTATACGTTTATCATTGTATCAAGAGTTGGGCTGGTTTGATCCGGAATAGGTTGATGGAGAGATAATCATGATGGATTTCACATGTATTTTGGTTATTGTTTGTTCTCTGTTTATTTTTCTAGATTTTTTTGAGTTTTAATCGCCATTGTTTTTTCTGCTTCGAATTGGTTTGATAATTTTGGTTGAGTTGCATTTGTTGGTTTCGTTTTGTTTGGAATTGTTGTGAATTGATTTTGCCATGTGGTCAAATATTGTAATAGTAAGGCTAAATTCTAGGTGTAGAATTGTTACCATATGAATTAATTACATGTCCCCTTTCACTTGCTATAAATGTAGCTTGAATTTGTGAATGAGAAGGGCACCCGAACATTCTTTCTCTGTTCTCTTACTCATCTTGCTCTCTCTCCGATCAAATATAGTAGTTTTTTTAGTAGCTCTTTTATTGTTACTATAGCCGGTATTTTATAACACGTTATCAGCACGAAACTCTGCCGAAACTGAGAAGGTATACTTTTAATTTAAATGTACATATATATGAGTAGAGGTGGTTACACCCTCTACATATAATTCAAATATATATATATATATATATGACCGAAGTAGACGTGGTTATACCCTCTACTAATAATTTAAATATGTATGGCAGGAACACCGCCTATTATTTTACGGTACCATTTAATTTTGGGTAATACCGAAGTATAGTGGGAACCTTAATTTATAATTTGTATAACTATCGTATAATAACTTTTTGCCCCTAACTAACTTATGCAGGATTGTCCAATTTAATTTATTATTGATCGGAGATAACCTGCATACGCAGACGTCCGTATAGCAGGTGAAAATCCATTTGTCATTATATATATAGATTTGTTTATATTATCAATGATAATAATGATATATACATTGATTATTGCGCACTTGTTAACGCATCCGATTAACTAGGATTTTATGTAATATTTACATTGATGAATTAAAATTTAATAATTTTCGTGTTAATTCAGATTTAGTATGACAAATATTACAAGCTTGTCGTTCGTTGCTTTGGACATTTCTGGCGATAATTATTTATCATGGGTACAAGATGTAAAGTTGCATTTGGGTTCAAAAAAATTAAGTGATACAATAAAGGCAGAAAATAAATCTATGGCTGAAGAAAACTTTACCTCTATAATTTTTCTCCGACACCACATGCATGAAGATTTAAAATCTGAGTACTTGGAAGTCGAGGATCCCTTTATTTTATGGGAAAATCTAAAGGATAGGTTCGATCACCAGAAATTAGTTTATCTACCTGCAGCTGAAAATGATTGGGCTAATTTAAGACTTCAGGATTTTAAGAGTGTCCGAGCATATAGCTCTGCTTTGTTCAAAATAAGTTTTAGGCTTATTATGTTTGGTGAGAAAGTTACGGAAAAAAAGAAAAATCGATAAAACATTATCAACTTTTCACCCCAATAATATCAACTTAGCAGAGATGTACAGGGAGCACAAATTTACTAAGTTCGGAGATCTTCTATCAACTCTCCTCGTTGCTGAACAGAATCATGAATTGGTGATTAAGAATCATCAATCCCGTCCAACAGGATCTGCCCCATTACCTGAAGTAAATAACATGTCATTCCAGCAGAATGTACGTGGAAAAGGATATAGAGGTGGACGGGGCCAAGGGCGGTACCGTGGACGAGGTCGGAGCCACGGACATTTTTGTCCATATAACAACTCTGGTCACCGGAAGTGGCAATCTGAATCACAGAGTAAAAGAAAGGCACCACGAGGAGGAAAAACTGAAAATATTTGTTATAGGTGCGGCATTGATGGGCACTGGACACGTAATTGTCATGCCCCGGATTATCTTGTTAAGCTATACCAATCTTCTCAAAAATCAAAAGAGAAAATGGTAGAATTTCGCCAACAATAACATAGATGATTTTCCGAGAATCACAACTGGAGGAATAAGCATTAATGGTCCGAATGAACCTAACGAAACTCCCATATGGGAGGCTGAAGATTAGTTTCATATAATTACTATAGTAGTATGTATTGTGTGCTTTATTTTGTTTGAACTATGTAGTGTGTTATGTTCTTATCAAATAAATTATGTTTCTTAATTATATACAGAATGGATTCTGAAGATATATACATTGCTGATTGTGGTACAACTCATACGATTCTACAGAACCAAAAATATTTTACCCAAATAACCAAAACTGAAGCTCAAGTTGGAACGATTTCCTGCGTATCTAATATAATCGAAGGTTTTGGAAAAGCTAGTTTCGTCCTACCTAATGGTACCCACATACACATTCCAAATGCATTATATTCTAGTAAGTCTACTAGAAATCTTCTTAATTTTAAAGATATCCGACTCAATAATTTTCACATCGAAACTACCTCTGAGGCTAATAGAGAATATCTTCTTATTACTTCCGCTAAGCCTAGCAACATGAAAATCTTAGAAAAGTTTTACTCACTTTCCTCAGAATTATATATGATGAAAATTAGAACTATTGAGTCGCACAATATCATTGCTTCCAAACTCATAGATCCAAAATCTTTTACACTTTGGCATGAAAGATTAGGTCATCCTGGTGTCTCTATGATGCGTCGTATTATAGAGAATTCTACTGGTCATCCTCTTAAAGATTTTAAAGTTCTTTCCAACAATGACCTTCCATGTTCAGCATGTTCTTAAGGAAAACTGATTACTCGACCATCCCCTACTAAAGTTCAGCTTGAAAGCCCAACTTTTCTAGAAAGGATCCAAGGCGACATATGTGGACCTATACACCCATCATCTGGCCCATTTAGGTACTTCATAGTATTAATCGATGCCTCAACTAGATGATCTCATGTTTGTCTTCTCTCAACTCGTAATGATGCTTTTGCAAAATTACTTGCCCAAATAATCAAATTACGAGCTCAATTTCCAAATCATTTCATCAAGTCAATTCGTTTAGATAATGCCGGCGAATTCACATCTGTAACTTTTGTCGACTATTGCATGTCTGTAGGAATCTCAGTTGAACACCTAGTTCCTCATGTACATACACAAAATGGGTTAGCTGAGTCCTTTATCAAAAGACTCCAACTTATTGCAAGACCGTTATTGTTAAAAGTAAAATTACCTACATCTATTTGGGGTCACGCAATACTTCATGCTGCTAATATTATTAGGATTAGACCAACTTCCTACAACCAACATTCTCCGCTACAACTGGTACTTGGTCAAGTTCCTAATATTTCTCACTTCAAAGTTTTCGGAAGTGTTGTATATGTACCGATTGCTCCACCACAAAGATCGAAGATGGGAGCTCAAAGAAGAATAGGTATCTACGTTGGTTTTGATTCCACATCTATAATTAGATATCCGGAGCCTCTAACTGGAGACTTGTTTACCGCAAGATATGCAGATTGTCATTTTGACGAGTCTATGTTTCCTTCCTTAGGGGGAGATAAACATTCAAATAAAGTTAATCCTGACATAACATGGAATGCATCAGGATTATATTTTCTAGATCCACGTACCGGTCAATGCGAACTTGAAGTTAAAAAAATTATTCATATGCAAAATATCGCAAACCAAATTCCTGACGCATTTAATGATTCTAGAAATATAACTAAATCTCATATACCTGCAGTAAATACTCCATTTAGAATAGATATACCAATTCAAAAATCAGATACAAAAGAATTGGTTACAGAATCAAAGCCACGCCTGAAACGTTGTAGACCGGTCGGTGCAAAAGATATTGCACCAAGAAAAAGAAAAATAAAGAAAGTTGCCCCTGAAGTGGCACATGCTCCAAAAGAAGCAAATACCCCTGAAGTGGTATTATCTCCTGAAGAGATTCCAGTCCCCGAAGATACGGGATTAAACAATCATGAAATTTCAACAAATTATGTGCATGATATGAAATTATGGGATCGAAGTAAAGCCATAATCGATGATGTATTTGTGTATTCTGCGGCATTGGATGTCGACATAAATTATGATCCTGAACCACAAAGTGTAGATGAATGTCGTCGAAGAAAAGACTGGCCAAAATGGAAGGACGCAATCCAAACAGAATTAAATTCATTGCGTAAAAGAGAAGTATTTGGACTTGTTGTCCAAACACCAATTGGTGTGAACCTTGTTGGGAATAAATGGGTATTCATAAGAAAACGAAATGAAAAGAATAAAATTATGAGATACAAAGCCCGACTTGTAGCACATGGATTTTCTCAAAGGCCTGACATTGATTATCAAGAGACATACTCACCAGTGATGGATGGAATTACCTTTCGTTTTATATTAGGTATGGCATCTAAAGAAAATTTGGAAACACGTCTTATGGACGTCGTTACTGCATACCTATATGGTTCACTTGATAGTGAAATCTTTATGAAAATCCCAGAAGGGTTAAAAATGGATGAGTTCAAGAAACCTCGTCATATATACTCCATTAAACTTCAACGATCATTGTATGGACTGAAACAATCCGGTCGTATGTGGTATAACAGACTTAGTCATTATTTATAAAAGAATGGGTATATTAGTAATCAAATTTCTCCATGTGTTTTTATCAAAAAATCACAATCTGGTTTTGTGATTATTGTTGTATATGTGGATGATTTAAACCTTGTAGGAACAACTACAGAGGTTGATGAAGCTGTCATATATCTAAAGACAGAGTTTGAAATGAAAGATCTTGAAAGGACAAAATATTGCCTTGGTATACAAGTTGAGCACTTGTCATCATGAATTTTCCTCCACCAATCTACATATACAGAAAAGGTTTTGAACAGGTTTTACATGGATAAATCTCATCCATTGACTACTCCAATGGTGGTTAGATCTTTAGAGCCTGATAAAGATTCATTTCGACCACGAGAAGATGATGAAGAGGTTCTTGGTCCTGAAATCTCATATCTAGGTGCAATTGGTGCACTTATGTATCTTGCAAATAATACAAGGCCAGATATTGCATTTGCTGTGAATTTATTGGCTAGATTTAGCTCTGCTCCGATGGACAGACATTGGAATGGGATCAAACATATATTCTGTTATCTTCATGGAACAACGGACTTTAGATTATTCTTCCCGAAAAACTCGACATGTCAGTTGATTGGATATGCAGACGCTGGATATTTGTCAGATCCTCATTTTGGTAAATCACAAACAGGATATGTGTTTACATATTGCGGTACAGCCATTTCCTGGAAATCTACGAAGTAAACTACAGTGACAACCTCAACAAATCACTCAAAACTCATTGCAATTCATGAATCCAGTAGAGAATGTGTTTGGTTGCGATCTATCATCAAGAATATTTGAGAATCATGTGGATTATCAGATATCACTAGAAGTCCTACCATTATGTTTGAGGATAACACTGCATGTATTGATCAACTCAAGGAAGGATATATCAAAGGAGACATGACGAAGCACATTTCACCAAAATTCTTTTACACTCATGAACTTCAAAAGAATGGTGAAATTGATGTACAACAAATTCGGTCATGTGACAACCTTGCTGATTTATTCACGAAATCATTACCAAATTCAACATTTGGGAAATTACGACAGAAGATTGGAATGCGCCGACTCAAGAATTTGTTTCAACAAAATTCAGAGAAGGATTAGTTTTTCAAGGGGAGATTGTACTCTTTTTCTTTCGTCAAAGTATTTATCCTACTGGGTTTTTCTTTGACAAGGTTTTAACGAGGCAGTCTATGATCCATACCACAATGACAATCAAATGGGAGTGTTCAGAATTGATTTTGCCATGTGGTCAAATATTGTAATAGTAAGGCTAAGTTCTAGGTGTAGAATTGTTACCATATGAATTAATTACATGTCCCCTTTCACTTGCTATAAATATAGTTTAAATTTGTGAATGAGAAGGGCACCCGAGCATTCTTTCTCTGCTCTCTCTCCGATCAAATATAGTAGTTCTTTTAGCAGCTCTTTTATTATTACTATAGCCGGTATTTTATAACAGGAATGAGACTCAGAAATGCTTTATGTTTATCCCTTTTCAATGATATTGGATCATTGGTAGATTTGTTATTTTATATTCCCTTTTCATTACAAAAAAACGGGTTAATTTGACCAAAAATTTTCAATCATATTTAACTAAATATGACTATTAGCGGTAATATTTAGTTAAATTTGACTGAATTGTGTCGGTCTTTTTAACACCGGTCAAATTTAGCAAAATTGGCCAAATTTATGTTAAATTTGACCAAAATTTAGAATTTGGCACTTAAAATTTTCTTTTTCTTGTGGGCTATGCTAGAAGTAGCCCTAGGTACATATATACACCTTCTAGGCACATCGGCCTTTCGTGAAATTATTTTAGTTAATCTTGTACTCTAGACACGCTGACCCTTCGCGGGATTGTTTTAGTTAATCCGGTGCTTAGTACATAGGACCCTCACGGCATTATTTTAGTTTGTTTGGTATTCTAGACACATTGGCACTTTACGGGATTGTTTATATATGTGGTGGTCTAGGACATTGACTCTTCGCAAGGATTTGGTTAGATTTGAATACAATTTGAATTTGAATTATTTTTTATTAAAATCGAAAACAAGTTAAATTATAATAAAATTCTACTTTTCTCTTCTCTCCCAGTTCTTTATCAATGATAATGTCCTAGCCTGTTTGTTTGCTAGATAAGTGGATCAAAACGTTTTTCACAATGACCCTGGGGTGGGGATTACAGTACATGTCAACAGAGTTCTTTCGTATTTGTTGTTAAATGATATATGTATCTTTATTTCTATGTTAACTGAACTACTACTACTTAATTGGAAGTCTGGTGCTTGAATAATTTGAATCTGCAAATTAAATTACTACGTTCGCAGGGATTTATATACAATGTAAATGCAAATGCCAACAAGCTGCTCATCGCACTCGCTAAGCATATAATTTTGCTATCTGCAGGCCTGTTGCAATTGCTACCAAGCATGTATAACTGAATTTGCTTAACTGAAACTCTAAGTAGGGGTTACTCGTTCTTTACTTTAATTTGTTAAGTAGGGGTTGCTTGTATATTGTCTCTGTTCTTTTTAGTTCCTTAGTAATCTAGCTGGGAATTCGTTATTTTCCTGCTATAGTTCTCTTGACCTGGAATGCAACCATCTGAACATCAATATTTCATGAATTGTCAGAGTATTATGAAATTGAAGAATTTTATTATATTAAGATGGGTGTTTGGTTGGGTGAATAAATTTGGAAGAGAATGCGAAGAATTTTGTACTATTTCATATAAAGCTTTATAATTATCATTGCAATCTCGGTTCAATTTCTATTAATCTGAATCAGCACTCAAATCCAACCGACCAATTTATGAAGAAATGTATTCTCCTTCCTATCTGCTTCCTACTCGTTTTCTTACAAACTTAACTACATAAAATTGCGATCCCTCAGTTTTGATGATTAGTGATTTCCTTATTACATCCTTTCAGTTTTCTTTCAATTTTGTTCACAAGATTCCTTACGATGTAGTGAGAGAAGTTAGGAGAAATTTTAATGCAGCACAAGATGAAAACTGAGATCAAATAATGAAGTCACGTAACAAATGTAAAATTGTATGAATAGAAGCTTTGTTTAGAGCTCCATTTTAGTATATCTTGTGGTTGTGGTTGATTTTCAGTTTGATGTTGCAGTTATATTATCTGGGCTAGCTCGGCCTGTAGGGGTTGATTCTTATCTATTCCACTTGATTTGATTTATTTCCATGACCATTGAATGTAAATCATGAATTCAAGTTTGATGAACTTGAAGATATGCCATGCAGCTGCACAAAGAGAAATGTCTGTTAATCCATATTTATTTCAATAGTCAATTTAGGATTCAGTATTCATAAAAAATTACTACCTGTTGAATTTGATAATTATAAATTGTTTTTTCCTTCTCAAACATGTTTTTTCACTTATAAGAAAATTAATTGTGGTATTGCCGAATGAGGCACTGGACTAAATACGTGGAATTTGGACTACGAGAAACAAATATTAAACGAGCATTCATTCATTTAAAAAGGCATTATAAATTTATAAAGGAGTATGTTAGAAGTTAAATTAATCAAAATATATATCTTATATGCCTCTATTTTAAGAAGTTTTCCATAAAATGATCGTCCAGATTCTAGTTAATGTGTATATGCCTCTATTGTCCATTTCCCTGCATGCATGGCTTGGAGATTCTCTTGCTGCACTTAAATACAGAAACTGGGAGAGCTCTTGTTGTGTAAGTTTTGAAAGAGTATGGAGTTTCGGAGTCTTGAACTAAGTTATTTACTCTTACCATTCCAGACCGCGGGTTGAGGACATTAGTGTTACTCTATGTGATACCACAGATGACACGTCAGATACATCAGCTTAGTCAGCAAGTGATACAGCTGTTATACAACTGTCTTACAGGGCTTACAGATTAGTAGAGATAGTCAGGATTTCAATATATAATGACTCCTTCTCTCTCTATTTAGTTAGATAACATTTTTTGCAGTATTCTATATGTCTCAGTGAGATGTAGGCTTCATATAGAATCATGTTATTGTGTTGCTTTGAAGATACTTAGTCATCTTCTTCATTTCCTATCTCACTGTTAGTGTAATAGTTCTGTCATGGTATCAGAGCGTTAATTCGATCTTCACGCTTTGAATTCATCATTTATTTACACTAAATTTAGCAATTGTTCGTGTCAATTTCATCGAAATTTCATCAAAATCACAATCTGTGACCCTAGGTTTCTCGATTGAAAGATAATCAAAGGTGATTGCTCTTGCAATTTCAATCATCTCATCGTTGTTCTTCACATTTTATGACTCGAAAGTCTTATTCCGCTGCTGTTGCCTCAAATCTACGCACAACAATGGCGGCTTCGTCATCTACTCAATTTGGTAATCAAACCAACACTCAATCTACAAATGTTATTGATGCGTATCATCCTTTCTTTCTTCAGAGCTCCGATAATCCAGGTATCGCACTGGTTACTCGATTTCTTAATGCTCATAACTATCATCAATCGAGTCGATCTGTTAGATTAGCTTTATCTGCCAAGAATAAGCTAGGTCTGATTGATGGAACAATACATACACCTGTTGAGTTTTCTCCGTTGTTTCCGTTCTGGAATCGTTGCAATGATATGGTACTTTCTTGGCTACTTAATTCAATATCTACCGAGATTCGTGACAGTGTTGTCTATTTTGGTACTGCGAGAGAAATTTGGGAGGATTTAGCGGTACGTTTTACTCAAGGAAATATTCCTCGCATATTTCAGCTTAAGAAAGAGTTAACTTCATTGACTCAGGGTGCTATGTCTATAACTGCCTACTTTACGAAGTGTAGAACTCTAACTGATGAGCTTAATTCATTGTCTCCGTTACCAAAGTGTACATGTGCTTCAAACACATGCAATTGTGGTGTGACTGCTAAATTGGATGCTTATGAGAAACTGAATAGTCTTAGTCAATTTTTGATGGGACTCAGTGATGCATACACTGCTACTAGAGGCCAGATTCTCATGCTTCAACCTTTACCTACTTTAAGCCAAGCTTATTCTCTGTTACTGCAAGAAGAAAGTCAGAGAGGAAGTCCTTCTCACAGCTCTACTGTTGACAGCTTAGCCATGAATGTCAAATTGGCTAGTGTCAAGAATCGATTTGCCAATCAACAGTCCGCTAAGAAGAGTTATTCTACAGATGCCGAAGCATGTGAGTACTATCAGAATCAGGGGCATTCTAAGGATAAATGCTTCTTCCTTCATGGTTATCCAGAGTGGCACAGGCTACATGGAAAACCTAAGCCGAGACTCAAGCAGTTTGGTGGTACATCTACAACTAAAAGAGCAGCTAATGTGACTTCTAAATCACCTCATAATCAGGAGGATAGGCCTACTCCTGACTCACAGCCCAAGGATGTATTATCTGAAGCTCAATGTGATCAAATTATCAGGCTCATCCAACAAAGCATGAAGACAACTAATCCTTGGAATACTAATGCTTCTAGCTCTTATCTCTCAGGTACTATTCACAGTGTATCTTCTACTCCTACTGCTTATACTGTGAATACATCATTGCAACATTGTTGGATTCTCGACTCTGGTGCTACAGACCATATTGTAGCTAATATCTCTCTCTTAGTTAATGTTAAAACATTAGTTTCAGCTTTACATCTACCTAATGGTGACACCGTATCTATCACCCATGTTGGTGATGTGCAACTTACACCTGATCTTCTCCTATCTCATGTTTTGTGCGTTCCTTCATTTCATTGCAATTTAATCTCCATATCTAGACTCACTGCAAACTCATCCTTTTCTGTGAACTTCTCAAATTCTGCCTGTTTTTTACAGGACCTCTCTCTGCATTTTTCTATCTGGCAACTAAGTTCTGTAAAAGTTTTGTACTCCATTAATGGAGCTTATTGTAAACATATGATTTTGGTGATAAATATGGAGATTACGTAATTCTTGCTTCTTTAGATCATATTCTGCTTTGTAACAATGGTCGAGATTGGTAAAGTAACTGACGGACTCTATCAGTTTCATTCATCATCTACATTCACCTCCGTGTCATCATCCACTTCTCTATCCGTTTCCAGATTACACTCTGAACCATCTATTGAAGCCCAACTTTGGCACAACAGAATGGGACATCCTGCAGCTATAGTTTTAAACAAAATAAATGTATTACCTACTGTTCAATCTTCTTTGTTTAGTACTTGCGATGTTTGTCTTAGAGCCAAACATCACAGACTTCCTTTTCTTAATAGTGATAGAGGCAAGTACTCCTTGTTTGACTTAATTCACTGTGATCTTTGGGGACCTTACAAGCAATGTACTCATGGCAATTGCACTCAATTTCTTACAATTGTAGAAGAATACTCAAAATGTACTTGGGTTTTCCTTCTTTCTAGTAAAACTCAAGTGCCTACTTTGATTCAGTCTTTTGTTCAATATGTTGTTACTCAATTTAAAATTCATATTAAGATTGTAAGGTCTGACAATGGGACTGAATTCACTAATCAGATCCTTCAATCATTTTTTAAATCTGCTGGTATTATCCATCAAACAACATGTCCTTACACTCCTCAACAAAATGGGGTAGTGGAGAGAAAACACCAACATTTGTTGAATGTTGCAAGGTCTTTACATCTTCAAGCCTCTCTACCTAAATAATTTTGGGGAGATGCCCTGTTAACAGCTGTTCATTTGATCAATTTATTACCAACTCAGCAGTTAAACTTTAAAAATCCTTATGAACTTCTTTTTAACAAAGTTCCTGATTATCAGCAACTCATAGTATTTGGGTGTCTTTGCTATATTACTGATATCACGAGTCTTCCTGATAAACTTAATCCTAGAGGATTAAGATGTGTCTTTCTTGGCTATACAATTCCTCAGAAAGGTTATCGAGTAATGGATCTGTCTACTAAGAAATGTTATGTTTCAAGAGATGTTATTTTTGTTGAGAATATCTTTCCTTTTCACACAATATCTTCTGCCCCCAGTTCAGAGTCTCAGTCATTGTTTCCTGATCTTTGTTCAACTCATGAAGCTGATACTCCTTTTGTTGTGCTTTATCCTTCTGAGACTAATGTTTCTGTTGAAGTGCCTTCATCTCCTTCTCATATTGTTTCTACACGACCAGTTAGAAACACCAAGCTTCCTGCCAAATATCAAGACTATACAGGCCTTCCATCTCTTCCTTCTACAACCACAATGGTCTGCAAATATCCTCTTCACAAGTTTATCTCCTATGCAGCTTTTACTCCCCATCACCAAGCCTTTTTAGCTAATATCAGCCACAGTTTTGTACCTTATACATATAAACAGGCTAGTGTGTCTAAACAGTGGACTGATGTTATGCTGGCTGAGATTAGAGCATTAGAATCTAACAAGACATGGGATGTTGTCCCTTTACCTCTAAACAAGAACATTGTCGATTGTAAATGGCTTTTTAAAATAAAATATAAGCCTGAAGGTACGATTGACAAATATAAGGCCCGGTTGGTTGCTAAAGGATTCACACAGACTATTGGGGTTGATTACTTCGAAACATATGCTCATATGGCCAAGATGACTACATTGAGAGTAGTTCTTGCATTGGCTGCTAAATATAATTGGCACATTCACCAGATGGACGTAAACAATGCCTTTCTGCATGGTATTTTATCAGAGGAAATCTATATGCGATTACCACCTGGCTTTAAGTTTCTCAGCTCTGATAAACTCAAGTTTCCAGATGGGGTTGAACTGGTCTGTCGACTCAGGAAGTCAATTTATGGCCTAAAACAGGCCCCAAGGGTCTGGAATAAGAAACTGGCTACAACTCTATGCAAATTTGGGTTTACTCAGGTTGTGGTGATCATAGTCTTTTCACATTAAAGAAGCATGATCAATTTGTGGTGGTAATTGTATATGTTGACGATATTCTCATCACAGGTAATTCTACTGCTCTAATCACTATAGTCAAGCAATTTTTACACTCTCAGTTTCAAATCAAGGATTTAGGACCACTAAAATATTTCTTAGGCCTGGAAGTTGTTAGGTCTCCTGCTGGTATATTTGTTAATCAAAGAAAGTATGCCTGTGATATTCTCAGTGACACTGGTCTGTCAGCTGTCAAGCCATCCTTAGTTCCTATTGAACAAAATCATTTGCTATTAGATAACACTTCTGATTTGCTATCTGATTCTAATATTGCCATCTACAGAAGATTAGTCGGGAGATTGTTGTACTTGACAATTACTAGGCCTGATTTAGCCTATGGAGTTCATATTTTGTCCCAGTTTATTGCCACTCCAAGAGTGGATCACTTGCAGGCTGCTTACAAGATGGTTAAATATATTAAAGCCACTACAGGTCAAGGTTTATTTTTCCCTCATGACAATTCTCTTCAGTTGCAAGCATTTAGTGACTCTGATTGGGGAGGTTGTAAAGCATCCAGGAGGTCTCTCACGGGTTATTGTGTAATGCTTGGTTCAGCTCTAATTTCATGGAAATGCAAGAAACAACACACAATGTCAAGGTCATCTGCTGAATCTGAGTACAGAGCAATGGCTGACACTACATGTGAAATTGTTTGGCTAGTCAATCTTCTTCACGCATTGCAGTCTCCTACTCCTTTACCAGTTCCTCTTCACTGTGATAACAACTCAGCTCTTCATATTGCCAACAATCCTGTCTTTCACGAGCGAACCAAACATATAGAAATTGATTGCCATTTCGTTCGAGATCGCCTCACTTCAGGACTCATTTCTACTCATCATCTCAGCACTAAGGTTCAGCCTGCAGACATGTTTACTAAAGCTTTATCCTCCAGTCAACTTCAAGCTCTCCAAACCAAGTTAGGTGTTGCTAATCTCCATGCCACACCTCACTTGAGGGGGGATGTTACTCTATGTGATACCACAGATGACACGTCAGATACATCAGCTTAGTCAGCAAGTGATACAGCTGTTATACAACTGTCTTACAGGGCTTACAGATTAGTAGAGATAGTTAGGATTTCAATATATAATGACTCCTTCTCTCTCTAGTTAGTTAGATAACATTTTTTGCAGTATTCTGTATGTCTCTAGTGAGATGTAGGCTTCATATAGAATCATGTTATTGTGTTGCTTTGAAGATACTTAGTCATCTTCTTCATTTCCTATCTCACTGTTAGTGTAATAGTTTTGTCAATTAGTATCCAGGAAGGATGGTCAAGTTAAATTACCATTAACAACAAGTTTTTTTTCTTGTGATCCCGAAACTAATGAAATCACCAATTTTGATCTCACTGATAATTTGTGTCACTTAATATTAGTGCTTGCATTGAAAACCTAGTTTTGCTGAAAGGACGTAAGGCATTACAGTAGGTATGCCAAATCTTTTTTCAGCGTCTGGAGCAGAAAATGCAGCTATGTCTTGCATCATATGCAAAACTGTCGATCATGCCAAAACTCAAAAGAGTTCTTGCATACTTGTGCTTCAGTTAGTTACCTCCTTTTATTTCCTTTTAAACTTCACAGTCAGACAATTTAGCTCAATTAGCAGTCACTAAGCTCTCCTTTGTACGATACGTTTCAGATTTGCTTCCAGAGTTCCCGTTCCAAACAAACATCGATGGATTCTTGATAATGATTATAGCGTCTTCTCTAGGCCTAGCTCTTGTTCTAGTATTTAGCAAGATCATTATCAGTTGTCGCATTGTGCAATATATAGTCCTCGTGATCACTCTTTGATTTATTGCGGCAACAAAGAAATTTGTACTTTAATGTAGCGGGTTCCATGGAGGCCATCGTCGCAATCTTCAAGAGACGCGATCCACGTATTGATATAAGGTACAATTGGTAGACGATTTTCCTGATGATGCAAGATTACAAGCTCCATATGATGCAGCAATAGAAACTAGGGAACTATTCGATGCAGCACAACTTGAAGTTGTAACCAAATTTTAACATTAAGTAGTTAATGGTTGCAAGAAGAATCGAAGGTTTGTTGGAAATTCAATTTTAGCGTATCCTGGTAAAATTAGAAGTCTCACATGAAAAGTTGGAATATCCCCAAAAAATTGAAACTTTGTTTAAAATTCAATTTTAACGTTTTATAATAGAATTTGAAATCAGATGGAATTGAAAAGTTGGAATATCCTCGAAACTGTAAAAGATCTGTCTAATTTTATTTTATTTTTGAATGCAGTGCAAATATACACGCAACCTAAATTTGATATTTATAAATTTTATAAATAATTTTTAAAAATTAGGTCATTACCATTATATTAAAATATTAAATATCAGCTATAATCATGAGAACCAAATAGCGATTTCATAAAATTATGCTACTCGAAGCTGTAACACATAAAATATTGTAGGTTATATTAATATTACAAAAAGTTATATTACTCAATAATATAATAAACAATAGATAATTATGAGAATTGATTTATGTTACATAAAATTATAAATAATTACATTACTCGAGGTTATAAGACATCATAATGAAAATTGTCGACTTTGTATAAAATAAAGTTACTCGATAATATGAAAAAAATCATATTTGATAAAAGACAAAATAATAATGTATTAAATTAGCAACAAAATATTAATGTAAAAAAAAAGTAAAAAAATATTTATCTTGAAAAAAAATTAATTTCGGAAGAAATAACTAATTTTTTTCTAAAACTTACTTGAAATTTTTTTTTTTTAAGAAAATGATAATTTTTAGGTAATAAAAAGAATTAATTGATTATAAGAAATTAAAAATACAAATTTATAGACAAATTAGTAAAAAATACCTAAAATGTATATCAATTAATCTAATGTACTGAAACATGTAAAACTCTTTACCTTGGATTCTTCAAGAGAGAAAAATAATAATAAATAATAACTTTTTGATTAAAAATTAAATAAAATCTGAAAAAAAATTAATGAAAAAGTCTAAAGAGATATACTTTGAGAAAAAATAGAAGAGAGGTGTAGTACAGCTCAGTGACACGCGTCACAAAAAGCAGCATCTACAACCCAAATTACATACACATATAAACACATATTTACATACCCTTTTTACCCTTCTCTTATAAAACTCCATTGTGTATCTCTCTGTATCTATATCTAATGAGTTGCACTAAAAAAGCTTTGATTTTCAGTGAAGGAGCTATGTAAAACAACAAGAAGATCCCCACAAATTTACATATAATTTAAGGTTGTTTCTTGCAACTTAATTTATATATGAATTGCTTTTTGTTTATATTTTGATATTATTTTAATTTGATTGAATTAAATTTTGGAATAAATTGATTCTATTATGTGTAAAGTTCAAGGCTTTCTTTACTTTTATGATGATTGCTAGCTACCCTTTTCTTTGATTTTATTTTCTTGATGTGTGTGTGTGTGTGAAATTAAAATTGTGTGTAAATAAATCAAGGTTTTGAATTGAAAGATGGACATTATCATTTGTTTATTAGTTGATTATGTGGTGTATGTGTGTGTGTAATTTTTGTTTTGACGGTGAATGGGTTATAAAAGATGTCTTTTTTTTTTATATAAAAAAAATTGAATTGTGTAAAATTGGGTAATCTTTGGAAGATAATTTGAGTCCATTCTGTGTGAAGTTATAGTCTTTCTCTACTTTTATGGTGATTTCTAGCTATCCTTTGTTTTGATTTGATTTTCTTGGTGTGTGTGTGTGTTTGTGTTTGAGTCTATTATGTATAAAGTTCTAATCTTTCTTAACTTTAATGGTGATTGCTAGCTTCCCTTTGTTTTGATTTGATTTTCTTGGTGTGTGTATGTGTGTGTGTTTGAGTCCATTCTGTGTAAAGTTCTAATATTTCTTAACTTTAATGGTGATTGCTAGCTGCCCTTTGTTTCGTTTTGATTTTCTTGGTCTGTGTGTGTGTTTGAGACTTTGAGTCCATTCTGTGTAAAGTTCTGGTCTTTCTTAACTTTAATGGTGATTGCTAGCTTCCCTTTGTTTTGATTTGATTTTCTTGGTGTGTGTGTGTGTGTGTGTGTTTGAGTCCATTCTGTGTAAAGTTCTATTCTTTTTTAACTTCAATGGTGATTGCTAGCTGCCCTTTGTTTTGATCTGATTTTGTTGGTCTCTCTGTGTGTGTGTGCAAGTCCATTCTGTGGAAAGTTCAAGTCTTTCTTTACTTTCGTGATGATTGCTAGCTGCCCTTTGTTTTGATTTGATTGTCTTGGTCTGTGTGTGTGTATGAGTCCATTCTGTGTAAAGTTCTAGTCTTTCTTTACTTTCATGATCATTGCTAGCTGCCCTTTGCTTTGATTTGATTTTCTTGATGTATGTGTGTGTATTGAAATTTTATAGTATAAACACCAAGGTTTTGATTAATCAATTATTTGGTCAGTGTGTGTAAGCTAATATTGTAAGTTTTGATGGTGATTGCGTTAAAGGAGATGTCTTGGCATCTAATCTTAGCCCGGAAGAAATAAAAACTTTCTGATTGATAAGCTAGATTTTTAGGTGCCGGCTCCCTGCTTTTACCTCACATAAGATGAATTTCTCTATATATAATTTAAGGGTAATTGCATATTTATCTATATGCCCAACTATTTTTGGGTCATTAAAAAAATCTCCTTTGTATCGAATTAAATGTTTTGTATGGGTAAAGTAAAGGTTTAAAAAAAATTGTTTGGACTGTAGAACCATTTGCTACATTTTACGGTGTACCCTGCAATGGGCTGGCATCTTCTTGTTTGTTTATAACTCGACATCTTATATTGATTTCTTTTTCTAAACAGAAATGATGCGGACTAAAGAAATTTGTGAGGTTAGCAATAAGAAGCAAAAAGGTTCAGAGGATGAGCAGGAGGATAGGCTCAGCAATTTGCCCGATTCGATACTCTTACACATCCTTTCCTTCTTGCCCATGAAAGATGCAGTCAAAACTGTCCTGCTTCGGCGATTTGGGAACCTCTGGACTTACCTACAGACTCTTAACTTTGATGGACGTTCCTATTTAAATTATCAAAGGTCCTGTCACGGTAAGTGGTTCACAGTCTTTGTTCCTCAAGCATTACTTCGCCATGAATGCCCTGCAATTATCAAATTTTCTCTCAAGTTTGGATCCTACTTGTACTTTTCACCGACCGGCTTCAAGCCTCCCAAGGGGAAGAAAGCCTTGGAACCGAACCTTGCTTCTACTATTGATTCATGGATACACTTTGCATTGAGAAAGAAAGTTAAGATTCTTGATTTGGGCATACTGGCACATGGTTCATCAAGTACTAGATTTGACTATGACCTACCACATGCTGTTTTTAGAAGTGACTTTATTATAGAAATGAGTTTGGTCAACATTAGTTTGAGGCAACCTGAGCAGGTTCACTTGAAAGCGCTCAAAAATTTATCTTTAACCACCATCATGTTGGATGACAAGATGATGGAGGGAATATTATCTGGATGTCCTTCACTTGAGAGCTTGTCTTTGATACAATGTTATGGTCTACATAAGTTGAACTGTACATCTGCGCGTCTTACAAAACTGATGATCGTAGTTGGAAATGATTTTTCTTGGGTTGAAATTTCTGGCCCGAATCTGATGTCACTTAATATATCTGGATTGCACGGGCAAGTAAATTTAAGAAATGTATCATCTGTTGTTGAGGCCTCTCTTGACATCTGCCATGATTATTGCAATATTGGCTCACTGCTTGAAGGTTTACACCAAGCCAGTACTTTTACCATAACCAGTTGGTGTATTCTGGTATGTTCGAGCTTTCCTACACTATATTTTGGATTTTTCTTTATTAAAGAAACTTAGTTTTTACATTTTGTACATTGAGTAGCCCTCTGGTATTTGTAATTTTATGTGTTGATACCTATAAGCTTAATAGCAATAAAAGGATTGTATTGTCTAGCAAGTTGATAAACTCTTGTTCTAGGGGAATAACGTACCATTGTCCGCTGCTCCTTGCTTTCTGTTTTACCTTTATTTTAACTTGCCCTTGTCTAATAAACGGTGTATTATTTTCTGGTCCATGTTTCTGTTTTTAATAATTAGTTTTGGGTATGGCAAATTATATACAGGGTAAGAATGCAGATTAGCACTCAATTCACTCTAAAATCCCCGTCATTCACCTATATTATTTATATTTTTGTTGACTGCTTAATTTCGCTAGATGCTGATTACGTCGGACAAAGACAGCATTCCTTGTCCATCCTCAACTCGTAAACATTTGGTTCTCAAGACACAAATAACCAAGCGACACCTCCCTGGAATCGCAAGGTTGCTGCAAAGTTCCCCTCAACTTGAGACGCTTACTATTCAAATTGGAGATGGCACATCACCTTTTCATCCTGTAAGTGCAGTATGGCTCTACTACATAATACTCCCTCCGTCCCTCTCAATTGTTATCGTTTCTAAGAGAGTATCCAACACGTATTTTAAGAGGAATAGAAAGTATAGTTCTATAACTTTTTTTTAAAAAAAATCCTTTTTCTAAATAAAAGTCTATTTTTATTTTGAAAAAGATTTTTTTTTTAAAAAGTTATAGAACTATACTTTATATTAATCTTAAAATGCGTGCCGGATACTCTCTCATAAACGATAACAATTGGTTGAGACCGAGGGAGTATATCAGTAAGTTGTATCCGTATTTTAACAACTTCTATTTTTATAGGAGGATAGTCTACGTGTTGGAATATCTGAATTTTCTCGATGGGATTGTTGGAATGATGAAAATTGGTTGAATGCATCTGAAATTGGCGTTGAGCACTTCTTTGAGACTGAAATTCCTTTCGGTTGTCTTAAAAATCACTTGAGAACTGTTCGTATATCCGGAGCTAGCGTATCAAACTCGTCTCTCCTTCATCTTGTGAAGTTTTTTCTCGAGAAATCTCTTGTTTTGGAGAGAATGGAGATATCCGTGAGAAAATTGTATCCATGTAGCTATACTTGGCACACTGAACTTGCGGAGCTGTCAAAAATGTTGTCAACTTGGCGAAAAGCTTCTCCAAGTGCTATGATTGTTCTTGCCTAAAGATTTATTTACTGGCTTTCAATTGTTGTCTTATGGGATAATGGATTTACATTTGCTACCATATGTATTGCTGAAGTCACAAAGTGAATGTATGATGATTATGTATTCTCAAGTTACTTTGAGCAATGCTAGGACATTGACATTCCTGTTTTGCTGTTTGCCGTAGACATGTTACTTAAGTTCTTGCTCTGTGTTCTTTATCTTCTTTATATGCATTCCTGAAGATGATTATTTCACAGGCAGAAAATAATTGCATACTAGTATATGGTTTGTGGCTTTTCTGGCTAAAACAAATGAACTAACATAAGGGCGTGGGCGTTTTGGATCATGGAATTTTAATCTGGTTAAAGAGTGGGAAAGAGGTTTTAGTACATTTTTCTATTGAAATCTCATTCTCATTTTCGTTTACAATTCTCGTTTAAAGAGTTGAAATCACATTTTATCCGAACGGTGGTCTTGGTAAATTTTGACTCATGTGTGTTGGTTTTAGTTTGATTATTTCATTGCTCGGATTCGCAAATAAAACCGGTTATTTGTGTTCCTGTTAATATCACAGTCTACTGCTAATAATCTATTTTCCTGTTACATATAAATAATTTTTTCTCTTTTGACTTTAAAGTCTGTTACATACACAGACTATTTTTTATTAACAAATTATACTAGAACTTTAGGGTTAAATGGTCCTAAGATACAAATTTTAAATTCAACTAAAATAAAATTATTTCAGAATTAGTCTATATAAAATTGGGAAAAAATATCAAAAAATAATCATATAAATTGACATATTTTAACTAGTTACGTAACAATCGTATTTGATTTAATTAATGTTGTAATATTAAAATTTTTGGAAATAAATTTATCATGATCATGTATCACGAGAATTAATCTATTTTCTCAAACAATTGAAACACCGCTATATATCAATCCATAGAAGTTAACTTACTCAATTTAATTTCTCAATTAATTCAAATTACGGAAAAAAAATTGTTCCAACCATAGACAATCATAAGTACATAATTAACATAAAAGAATTGCACTTAAACGCTTAGTTCTGGTGTGGTACTAGGAGCAACAGCAGGAGCAGCGGAAACCTGGGGAATAGGAGCAAGAAAACCTTGAGAAACAGCAGCAGAAGCCGGAGCAAAGTGAAGCCGAGGAATATCAGCCGGAGCCGGGAAAACCTGAGGAACAGGAACAGGAACAGGAACAAAAGCAGGAGCAGAGAGTACTTGAGGAAGAGGAGCAGAAGGATCAATGTCAGGGGCGAGATTCCAGTGTCATCATAAAAGCTCTTCTTCTCCTCATTATACTGTGGAGTAATAGTCATTGAGTTTCCTGCTGTTGCAATCTTATACATCTTGTTGTTGGAGGGCCTTGGGTAGTTCAATCCAGTAGTAGCAGCATTTCCATTTTGTTTAGAGCCTTTAGGATTCTTTGCTGTCTCATCACCAGAGCTACTAACTATACCCAACTTCTTCTTCAGCTGGGTACGCCAGTAGTTCTTAATGCCATCGTCTGTCCTACCAGGCAGGTGTGCAGCTATGGCAGCCCATCTACACGTAAATGTAACAAAAAAAATTAGCATCGCTATTCCCATTAACATTCAGATACATTTAAACAAAGAACATTACATTCAAATCAAAATCCGTAACTAATATTGTTTATAGAACTATTCTTTTTGTACAACTGCACATTTTGTCTTATACTTGTTGTGTGGACTTAAATCTGAATTTGAATTCACATTTCCAAAATCATAAATAAGTTTTTTTAAACCCTTTTTAAAATAATTAGGGGACTTAAAAGCTCTCTTTTTTCATTTAAAGAGATAGGCCACTATCTGTGTAAAAACAAGAGAAATGAGTAGTCAAAAGGGCCGATACCGGTTGCCAAGGAGAGCTTGACACTGGATAATCACCCGGTCTTCCTCAGGAGTTAACTGTCCATGTTTAATATCGGGCCGGAGATAACTGTTCCACCTCAACCTGCAGCTCTTACCACACCTCTGCAACTATAAATGTACATAACTGATCAGGATACATAAGCAGATACAAACTCAAAAAGCGGGATAAAAATATTAAGAGTAATAGGGCAAATAAAAAGAGTGATGTGTACACCAAGGCATCATCTTTCAATTTCAAAAAATAGAATTTATAAACAAGGACTTTGGTACAACTTGTTTTTCATTTATTTCCTACACTTGTTACATATATTCCAAAAAAACTATTGTAATAAAAAAATTAATGATTATACACATATATATACCAGCATTGCTAAGAACAAGTCTCCAATTGCCTGGACCGTGTTCTTGAATGTAAGACACCAACATGATGTCTTCATCGGGAGTCCACGGTCCTCTCTTTGGCTCTCCCGTTATTTCGGCGACAGATGACCTCCCCATCTCTCTCTCCTCTCTCAAAATATATAGTAAGAATATATATATATATATATATATGTGTAAGAGATGTTAGAAGCTCTTTTGTGCAGAATAAGTTGCGGAGTGATTGGGTATTTATACAGATGGGAGAGACTCGACTAATAAATCTTTGTTTACCTACCTACTAACCTTAGATTCAAACATACAAAATCTATCTTTATTATTCTTACAAAAGTCAGCAACTAATTTCTTTCTACAAATTAATATCCCCACTATATAAAAACACCATTTAATATCGTTCCATTTTAAATTATTGGATATTTGACTTTTGACACATATTTTAAAGTGTAAAATAATAGTAGATATACTTGATAAAAATTGTTTAATACTTATATCAAATAAAAGTTTATATTCTAAACTTTTATCTTCTACAAATTTGAAAATTAAAATTATTTATAAGCCTGATTTCTTACACCTCAGTATACGTGTCAAAAGGTCAACATCGATGATCAGTTCAAATGGTACAAGGGGGAGTGATTAACAGTTGCATAATCAATTCAATTGTTTTTAAATAACATGGTAAATTTGAAGGATATTTTGTCGGTACCAATGTATTATTGGCATTTGCAGGTGTTCTATTACTTCTGAATTCTACTTGGGCTACCTTTAAGTTTTATTTTTCTATTTACCGGAACTTTCTATTAGTAAAACATTGAAAAACATGCAAAAGCTAATAGTAAGGTGGTAACTTAGAAAGTATTCAAAATGTCACCAACTCCAAAAGTCAATAATACATCGAATATCCCTAATTTAATTACAACAACTAATGATGCGTCACTTTCAACAAATGACCTCTAGCAATTAACTGGATAATTAAAAGATTAATCATACAACTATTCAAATATAGTTGATTATTATTTTATTTTTAATTATCAATTTAATATATTAAATACAATTAATAAGAATAAGAACATGTTAAATTACAACTTCTATTATAAAAAAATGGTACGAGGGCTTACCGTGTTGTGTTAAGTTGAGCCCACCTTTTGGAATCTAAAACCTGAAGTACCTATAATATTCAGGTGAAAGGGTTTGAACTCCCAACTTCTGCTGTCCCAAAGAGTTATCGTCCTAACATTTATAGGCTTTAGCAAGGCTAGTAACTTAACCGAACAAAGTTCTAATTATAATTTTAAATACGATTTTTTTATGTAGGCACATATTAACCAATATTTGGTGTGTCGTTTAAGTTTCAGATACTGTTTAGTTCATAACGAAAAAAATAAAATACTAATACATTATAATACAAACCATTCTTTCAGTTAAATTTCTAATCATTTACTAACCCAACCTATATTAAGAATTGGTTATGTGAGACCTGAATTTTAAAATTAAGGAATTTCATTTATCATGTTTGACTTGTATTGAATAAATTACATATCAGCATAAATTATATAAGTTACATACGTCGACATTTTTATACTATAATTAATTTAACACGATATGTTTGTCGTTGCTTGGTACACAATGACTGTTATGAGCTTTAAATATTCTATTTAAACTAGTAATTTTACAAACTTAATTATTTATCTATTACAACTATGTATGAGAGTTGCCAAACTTATCAATGGTATGCATTTGCTGTGTCATATAATCTATGTATATTATTTATTAAACAATTAAAACTCTCATTAGAGTAACAAATTGATATTGTATTAAATCCTCATATTTTAATTATATTATGATTTCAGATATATACAAATGTAAACAAATTACTACGGTATAATGATATTTTGATTATGATGTTTAATATAATTAAAATACATTATTTGAATAATAAAAATAAATATATTATGAAAAATAAGTCATAGAAAACTAAAGTAAACTCGAGCATCAAGTTATAAGCTAGAGATATCATCCGTCCATAACCCAATTATGATAAATTAATTGTATGTTAACAATATTAAAATTTTACTTAGAATTTGTAATTGTTAATAGAGTAAATTGCAAAGTGGTGGTTGAACTTTACCTACTTTAGCACTTTGGTGGCCGGAATTATAAATTTGCAATAATGGCCAGATATTACTTTTATTTTTCGAAAAGGTAGGTAAGGACCACTATTTTCAAGAACAAACCGGAGATTTTCCTCGGAAAAGTGACCATTCGCCACCGTTCTGAAAACAAGAGTAGTGTATGGCCACTATGTTGTAAATTTAAAACTCCATCCACCAATGTGCTAAACGGGATTAAGTTCGGCCACAACTTTGTAATTTACTCTTATAATGGTATTCTATTGCGAATGTGGTAACGATAAATAGAAATGAATTCAAGTGCATTTTAATTGAAGTGCAAAATTTAAATTGAATTTAACAAGCACTAAAATTTTAAAAAAAATTGACCTTGTTTATTCTTAAATTTTGTTTTTTAAAAAAGTAAGTTATAGACTAGATTGTCGGCAGGTATTATTTTAACTTTACAATTTGGCCGACTTTTAAAGGTAACCATTTGCATGGAGATACAGAGATATTAATTTATTATGAGTATCATATATCAGTTTTGTGTTAAAGTATATTTACTATAACCGTAGTTATTTACTATACTTATATATAAAGATGGTTGCAATATCCTTTGAAATTGGTCGGCAAACTTTTTGTGCTAGTAATTTTGACTTTCCATGTAGGTTACTAAAGATATATGGATTATTATTTTTACAAAATTAGTTGGTATATCTTTTTTTAAAGTATTAAAATTAGAATAACATATGATCTTATTTGTAAAAAGTGTTTGGAAACAAATCAAAAAGCCTGTACAAAATTGGGAAACTAAGTAAGCTACAAGTGTTACTATTTAAGCTACATTTTGATATCTATATGACTTATTTACCCATAAGGGTGATAAATCTGCATAAAATTGTGGATATTAGGTAATACACATATCAAAATGAAGCTTATTTATCAATTCCCAAAAATAATTGTAAAGGAGAAAAGGAAATGGTTGGGGTACAATTTATTAGGACGTGTAGTAGTCTTTTTAGGTCATACATGAAATTAAGACAAAATTCAATACATATAAAGGATATTTTGCAAATACAGTAAGTTAGCTCTATTGTTACAGATGTGTCAATAAATTTTCAAGTGCCATCTTTCCCCCCACCCCTTATCTGCTCTTTGTATATGTGTGTATATAATATATTAAGAATAATATGATATAAATTATATCCAATTTATACTAAAATGTTTATTTCAAAACTCTATAATCAAAGTCAAACTTTACTTTATTTAACAAAATAATAATTTACGATGATATAGATATAATATACTATCACCAAGAAACTTAAAATCAAATATATAGAACATTAATTTGAGATTATAGTAGGTATAAAACTAATATTAACAGAAACTTATTTTTTCTTAAAAAGTACATTTATACATAAACAATGGTCAAGGCAATTGAAAATGATTGTACTAAAATCCAAGCTTTACATATTAACGGTAAAGATTTACTCTCCAAAATCAACTTATTTGGTCAAGGGAACTTTCTTGTGGACTTACAAATAGAGCAGTAGTAATCATTTTCAAGAAATAAATACTTTATTTTCCTATTCGTAGTAAGATGGCAAGAAGTACGTTTAAGAAATCATGGTGAGTAGCACTAGGATAAAAAATGAGATTTTATATTAAAGACACATGGGCTATATAAAGCTAGTATCTATGAATAGATTCAAATATGGAGACACGGTATACTATGCATTCACTTCCTATTTGCGGAAGGTAGATAATAAATCGAAAGGGAATTTTTAATCCATATAATCGTAATAAACCCTTAATATTCATGACATTTTATTTTTAAGCGTTAGAAAAAATCTGACTTCTTGTAGTTTCTCAAACTATAACAATGACAAGAGTTAATCTCACACTAACACTAGAACTTGAAAAATAATAATACAACATAGAACATACCTTCCAGATTTAAAATGGTGTCATTTAAACTGTTTTCCGGCGTCTTCAAATATTTAATATTGTCTTCATGCTTCTTGAGTTTTAGATATTTCTTATTCAAAGAAACCTGATATTTCTGCAATATTGAACATAACAGAGAATTTAATTACAACATACAAAACCACAAATACTTGTTAGATGAATATGAGATATGTCATAACCTTGGAAGCATTACCTTCGAGGCTCAAGCTCCTATTCCCCAGGTTCTCCCTGATCGGACTTCGATCGAGAAATGGTTGCTTGAAAATATTTCTGACTTGTTTCTCAGGTTTTTCCTTTTCTAGTTTCTCAGGCTCTTCCTACCAGGCCTCCTGCCCCTTTTATACCCAGGTTCCTCCTGCTCTGACTGTTGTTCCTAGTACCACACATGAACACGAGGGTCATGACCACCTGCCCAACATGTTCACTCCTTTCCGTCATGATCAGATTTCTTTTGACCCATTTTACTAATCATTCAATTCCTAAATTTCGGTCCTAGTAGCTCAACATTGGTAGATGCTAAGTGGTTTGGAGATCATGTGCTAAAGCTTTCCTTCTTTTCTTTGTTTCAAAGTGTAATTTGTGGTGTTTTCTATTTGATTTTCATTGTTTTCCGGTCAGTATCCGATAATTTGGATTCTCCTTGGTTTACAATACTATCAATATCTAAATTGGGTTTTTAATTACAGTATCTTATTTTTGGCTATTTAATAAAAGTATTTTGTTATTCAGCGCGAGGAACTTAACGTTTAAGTGCAAGTCCCTTATGTTAATTAAAAACAATTCTTGTATGTGAATTAAATGTTTAGTTCATCGCGCAGTCGCGCCGAGTTACAAAATATTATTATCAATTAACCAAAAAAAGATATTGTAATGAAAACCCAATTTAGATATTGATAGTATTGAATACCAACTTGAAGGAGAATCCAAATTATCGGATACTGACTGAAAAATAATGAAAAGAAAATAGTGACCACCACAAAATACACACTTAAACAAAAAAAGAAAGTTTTAGCATACGATCTCCAGACCACTTAATATATACCAATATTTAGCTGCTAGGGCCGAAATTTAGGGATTGAATGATCCCTAAAATGGGCCAAAAGAAATTTGATCAATGACGGAAAGGAGTGAACATGTCGAGCAAGTGGTCATGCCCCTCATGTCCCCCGGTGTGATACTAGGAAGAGCATCCAGAGCAGGAGGAAAGGAATCTACGAATGGGCGGGAGGGAACACAAGCAAGAAGCCGAGCAGAGGAAACCTGCGGAATTGTAGCAAAAACCAGGGCTAAAAAATCCGAGGAACAAAAGCAAAAGTATTTTGAAGCATCCATTTCTCGATCGAATTCGGAGCAGCAGAAACCCAGGGAACCGGAGCAGTAACTAGAGCAGGGAAACTCTAATAAACAGTTGCATATTCAATTCAATATTTTTAATATAACATTGTAAATGATATTTTGTGGGTACCATTGTACTATTGGCATTTGCAGGTGTGCTTTTACTTTTGGATTCTACTTGTGCTAACTTTAAGTTTTAGTTTTCTATTTAATTGACATTTTCATCAGTAAAACATTGGAAAACGTGCAAAAGCCAATAGTGCGGTGGTGACATAGAAAGTATTCAAAAATGTCAGAACAAGATATATATTTTTCAATTTTAACAAAATTTTAAAATGCAACGAATAGTATTTCAAGTTCCCAACTAACACTTAAGCATTGGAAGATTATTTACCTATCCAAAGTTTTTGAATACTTAAACTCTTGACTGTTCATTAGTTTCGGATGGTCAATCAACCGAAGCTAATACATTTGAGCAAATTTAACAAATCACCTTTGTTGATTAATAAAAATTAACCATTAAATACATAATATCATGGAAAATAAAAGAAACTCACAATAACAACCCATTATTATGCATAATCTTTTGTATTTCCTCGATGTGATTTTTTTACATATATGTCAAAATACACAGTAGATCAAGGAAGAATGGCAAAAAAAATTAGTGAGAATATAATATGATGGTTGTTTAGATACTTTTGAATGTTTTAATAACATACTAATGATGTAGTATATCGTAAACTGGAAAGTGAAAGTATACGGGTATCACAAGGAGTAAAAAATATAGTGGCACCAGTTCCAAAAGTCAACAATACATTGTTATTACCATAGAAAATATCCCTAATTTTTTACAAATGCATTACCTTTTTTAGACCATCTCCAACCCAACTCTAAAAATGTAATTTTACACCATTTTGGTATAAAACTCCTCTCCAACCCAACTCTAAAAGTTACATCATTTTGGTGTCACACCAAAAGTTATACCAAATTTGGTGTCACACTAAATTTTTAGAGTTTTTGTATATTCTCATGTTTCCCTTGTACTCCATTTAATATATACCAATATCGAGAGAATTTTTTTTCTTGCTTAGGTCCTTGATAACTTATTTTGTCATCACTTTTGGTATGCATGACAATCTTCTTTTTCTTACCATCGATATTGCCTTATGTTGGGATAACCAATCCATTCCTAGAATCACGTCAGACTCTCCTAACTCAAAGGGTATTAGGTCCGCTGAAAGGAAATGCCCGCAAATTTCTAGTTGACACTTAGGGCAAAATTGGTTTACTGAAATCTTATCCTGATTGGCAACTTTTATGGTCAAGGGTTCAACTAAATCTTCCAACATTAAATCCATTTTATTCACACATTCTTTTGATATAAAGGACTTAGACGCTCCCGAATCAAATAAAACTTTAACAGGTACGGAATTAAGAGAAAGCGTACCTGCAACTACATCCGAATCCTGAGCATTAGATCTCTTGGTCATCTTGAAGGTTCTGGCTCTTGCTGTGCTGTTGCCGGTCCTTGGGACGCATTACCTCCCATGTTGCCCTGAGTACACAACAAAATTGGTTGTCATAGCAACCTCCGCCTAATACATGCTACAACAACATAATATACATATAAAATAACTACAGAACTCCTGAAAACCAACTCTGAGCTCTGTCTATCACCGTTGTCCCTCTGCTCTTACCACTGCCACCAATAGTCCCTAACTCGAACACCAACCAGTTAACCAGATTTTGGTACTGAATGGCCCTGAACTCGGAGCTAATAAAAGGGTCAATAGACCTAGCTCTCTCAACAGCAATTTGAGTCAAAGACCTCACTCGGGCCTGAATATCAAGTGAAGGGGCAGGGATGCCCTGAAAAGGTCCAATTGGTATCCGGTCAAGATGCGCGGCCAGCTCCGGGCTCTACTCTATAATAATGGACCTGTTCACCGCCCGGTGAACATGGTATGAAATCAGGGAGGAAGCACCTGTAGGAGCAGATGAAGGGACTGGAGGTCTAGAGGAAGAAGAGCTGGGTCCACAGCCTGGTGGAAAGTCTCTAACAGCAGATACTGACCTCTGTACCCAACGAGGACGGGCACTAGGTCCTGACATATCTTTCGGTGCAAACGGAGGAACTGGTGAGGGAGGCAAAGGAGTCTCCTTAGCTACCACGTCTAAGGTCCTCTCTGAGTCTGAACTGTCTGAGTCTGATCTGTTCTCCCGATATGGAGAACTGGAAATCACTATGGGCCACTGTCAACAATATAGATATACAGGAAAGACACAACAAGGTTAAGGCAGTTCTATCAAAACATCAATAGATGTCAGGATAACGCCGTCGAAACATATCAGACACAGATAGTTCAGACTCAGAGAGGACCTTAGACGTGGTAGCTGAGGAGACTCCTTTGCCTCCCCCACCAGTTCCTCCGTTTGCACCGAGAGATATGTCGGGACCTAATGCCCGTCCTCGTTGGGTACAGAGGTCACTATCTGCTGTTAGGGACTTTCCACCAGGCTGTGGACCCAACTCTTCTTCATCTACTCCTACAGGTGTTTCTCCCCGATTCTGTTTACCGGGCGGTGAACATGTCCTTTTTTAAAGAGCAGAGCCCGGAACTGGCCGCGCATCTTAACCGGATACTAGTTGGACCTTTTCAGGGCAACCCTGCCCCTTCACCTGATATTCAGGCCCGAGTGAGGTCTTTGACTCAAATTGCTGTTGAGAGAGTTAGGTCTATTGACCCTTTTATTAGCTCCAAGTTCAAGGCCATTCAGTACCAGGATCTGGTTAACTGGTTGGTGTTCGAGTTAGGGACTATTGGTGGCAGCGGTAGCGGCAGTGGTTAAAACAGAAGGATAGCAGTGATAGACAGAGCTCAGAGTTGGTTTTCAGGAGTTCTGTAGTTTTTTATATGTATATTATGTTGTTGTAGCATGTATTAGGCGGAGGCTGCTATGACAGCCAATTTTGTTGTGTACTCAGTTCTATTATTAGTGTTGCACTGTAGTTGTTGGTTGGATCTTTGTACTGCTGTTGTATTGTAGTTCTTCTATATAAAAGTTGTTGACTTTTATTTTTGCACAATTGTTATTTTTTTTTTGACAAATGCAGAAAGTTTTCATTAAATTGAATATAATACAGCCGGAACAAACCCCCAACTGTCGATACAACCAGGTGATAAAACAAACAACATACTAAAATCAATTAGATGATTTGTTTCCTGATCGTTTAACAAATAGAATTTAAAAATTCTTGAAGCTAAAAACGAAATCAAAAACATCTCAAGCGATCCAAATTGCACCGGCATCTCTGAAAATAGCAACATCGCAATTGACCATATCACGTAAAAATTATGGTTAGCCCAATGTTCAGAAACAACAATCGCATAAAATAAGATTGGAGAAGCGGCACCCCAGTTATCTACATGCCAGACACCAGCTATAGACATGCCGATGGCACCCCAGCTATCTACATGCCGGATACCAGCTATAGACATGCCGAAAGTGTAAAGCCATAAAAAATGAACAATCTTTGGTTGTGAAAGGTGAGCTCTTGCAATAATCACCACCATCCCAGATTTGATACAGGTTTTGCAGATCACCAAAAATATCAACAACTTCGTCCTCAACAGATCCAATACCAGATTAACCCAAGCATGACTAAGCAAAAACATAACAAACACTCCAAAAGGAGAGACAAACACACACTCCAAGAGGAGAGAAACACAAATACCCAAAAAATTGGGTTTTATTGAAAATAGATCAACGAGAATAAAAGAAAATGAAAGGATTGGGGCTTTCCACCGGAGAAAACCAGTGGAAGCCCCTCGATTTACTTGAAAATGAACTGCACAATTGTTATTACTGTTACTATTATTGTTGTATTTGTTGCTGGTTTTGTTAAATTTAGCTTTGTATCGTGGGTGAACCCCAAGTAAATAAGAAAAGGAATATTTATATTGTGACAACATTCTCCTGATGTATAAAAATGTTTCTACCCGGGGGCACAATTTTCATATAAAACTTTTTGTTGTGTTTTAGGAGAATGCCGCCCAAGAAGAACATCCCGTCCAATTCCTCTAGTAGAAACTCTGATGGGGGCCCAACCATGGGTGAATTGCTAGATTTGCTGCGTCAACAGTCTAATCAGATGGCTCAGCAGCAACAACAATTCCAACAGCAACAACGGCAATTTCTACAACAGCAGCAATTCATACAACAACAGCACCAACAAATCCAACAACAGCTGCAGCTTCAGCAGCAACACCAGCCGAGAGAGGTGAACTAAACCGTTCGTTTCAAGTCCTTCCAGTCAGTCAAACCCCCAGAGTTTAAGGGTGAAGTAGACCCGGTTGCTGCTAGAGTTTGTCTTAAGGAAATGGAGAAGACATTTACCCTTATTCAGGTAAGTGAAGATTCTAAAACAGATTATGCCAGTTATTTTCTCAAGGGTGAAGCAAATTTTTGGTGGGAATCCACGCGTGCGTTGGAAGAAGAAGGTCCTGTTTCTTGGACCAGATTTACGGAGTTATTCTTGGAGAAGTATTTTCCAGATTGTTTACAGAATCAATTGGAAGTGAAGTTTTTGGAATTGAAACAAGGTGAGAAGAGTGTGTCGGAATATGAGGCCAAGTTTACAGAATTGGCCCGGTTAGCCCCTGGATATGTGAGTACTGAGATTCAGAAAGCAAGGAGGTTTCAACAAGGATTGAAGCCCGAGATTCGTAGTGGAGTTGTGGCTTTGCAACTTAAAACGTATATTTTCGTAGTCCAGGCCGCCCTAGTGATTGAGAGTGATCAGAAACTGGCCGTCAAAGAAAAGGGCGATAAGAAAAGAAGGTTCAAATGCGTTACTGACAAGGCGGATCAAGAGGAATCCGATCAGAAGTTCCCGAGGCGATTTGGACGAAATAGGAATAAGAGATTCAGAAGACAAGGTTTCCCTCAGGTGAGACCAGGTGTCACATCAGTTACTTCTACCCCAGTTCAGTCAACCAAACCAGTAGTAGAATGTAAGTTGTGTGGCAAGAAGCATAGTGGCCAGTGCAGAAAGGACATTCAATGTTTTAAATGTGATCATAAAGGCCATTACGTGTCAGAGTGTAGTTCAGGGAATCCCGGAGTTACCTGCTTCAAGTGTGGGAAGGTTGGACACATTGCCGGAAACTGTAAGGTCGCTACTCAGGGCAGCATGGGAGGTAATGCGTCCCAAGGACTGGCAACCAACACAGCAAGAGCCAGAACCTTCAAGATGACCAAGAGATCTAATGCTTAGGATTCGGATGTAGTTGCAGGTACGCTTTCTCTAAATTCTGTACCTGTTAAAGTTTTGTTTGATTCGGGAGCGTCTAAGTCCTTTATATCAAAAGAATGTGTGAATAAAATGGATTTAATGTTGGAAGATTTAGCTAAACCCTTGACCATGGAAGTGGTCAATCAGGATAAAATTTCATTAAACCAATTTTGTTCTAAGTGTCAACTAAAAATTTGCGGGCATTCCTTTTCATCGGACCTAGTACCCTTTGAGTTAGGAGAGTTTGACATGATTCTAGGAATGGATTGGTTATCCCAACATAAGGCAAATATTGATTGTAAGAAAAAGAAGATTGTGATGTATACAAAAAGTGATGACAGAATAAGTTATCAAGGACGTAAGCAATAAAAGAAATTTCTCTCGATATTGGAAGCAAAGAAATTGCTGAGACAAGTATGCGAAGCATACTTAGCTCATATTGTAGACATTGAGAAAGAGGCACCTAATCTGGACGAGATTCTAATAGTTAGGGAATTTCCGGATGTTTTTTCAGACGAGTTGTAGGATTGCCACCAGATCGTGAGATCGAGTTTTCTATTGACCTAATTCCTGGAGCAGAACAAGCTTCAAAGGCTCCCTATCGTATGACCCCAGTGGAAATGAAATGAACTAGCTAAGCAGCTTCAGGAACTTTTGGATAAGGGAGTAATTAGACCAAGTGTATCTCCGTGGGGCTCACCAGTATTATTTGTAAAGAAGAAAGACAGAAGCATGAGGTTGTGTATTGATTATCGGGAACTAAATAAGTTAACCATCAAGAATAAGTATCCCCTACCCAGGATTGATGATTTATTTGACCAGTTTAAAGGAGCGTGTTGTTTCTCAGAGATTGATTTAAGATCGGGCTAACATCAGTTGAAGATTAAGTCTGAAGACATACCAAAGACAGCATTTAGAACTAGGTATGGACATTATGAGTTCTTGGTGATGATATTTGGATTGACCAATGCACTAGCAGCTTTTATGGATTTAATGAACCTGGTGTATAAGGAGTACTTGGATGAGTTTGTTATTGCATTTATTGATGACATCCTCATCTACTCGAAGACTAAAGACGACCATGCCGAACATTTGAGGATTGCCTTGCAAAAGCCGAGAGAGAAGCAGTTGTACGCTAAATTTTCAAAATGTGAATTTTGGTTAGAAGAAAATCAGTTTTTAGGTCATATAGTGGGTAAAGATGGTATCAAAGTGGATCCCGTGAAGATTGAAGCTGTATCCAGATGGGAACAGCCAAAGACCCCGACAGAAATTAGAAGTTTTTTTGGACTAGCAGGATACTACCGGAGATTTGTGAAAGACTTTGCTAAGATCGTGACTCCATTGACCAAGCTAACCAGAAAAAATGAGAAGTTTGTTTGGACGAGAAATGTGAAAAAAGTTTCCAGGAGTTGAAGAAAATATTAGTGGCAGCCCCAGTTCTAGCATTGCCAGATGAAACGGGAAATTTCGTAATTTACAATGATGCTTCTTTGAAAGGTTTAGGCTGTGTGCTAATGCAACATGATAAAGTTATTGCCTATGCGTCCAGGCAGTTAAAACTCCATGCGCAGAAGTATCCAATGCATGATTTGGAATTAGCAGCAATAGTGTTCGCATTAAAGCTGCGGAGACACTACTTGTACGGAGAAAAGTGTAAAATCTACACAGACCATAAGAGTTTAAAGTACATATTCACCCAGAAGGACTTAAATATGAGACAACGAAGATGGCTGGAGTTGATCAAGGATTACGATTGTTCTATCAACTATCATCTGGGCAAAGCCTATGTGGTTGTAGATGCCTTAAGTAGGAAGGAAAGATTGAATGAGATCAAAGTTTCTGAGGAACTAGCAAGGGAATTGGAAAAGCTAGAAATTGAAGTTCGAGTGACAGAAGGTAATAAAGAGCAATTGTATGAAATCACTTTTCATCCAGAATTGATGGAAAGAATAAGAAAGTGTCAAGAGGAAGTTATGGATCAAGGATTGGATAATTTGACTGGAGAAGAAGTTTGTACCCAAAAGGATAGCAAAGGTATGTTCAGATTTTCTTCAAGAATATGGATTCCCAATGTGACTGAATTGAAGAATGAGATTTTGCGAGAAGCTCGTAATTCTAGGTTTTTTTCACCCAGGAAGTACCAAGATGTATCAAGATTTGAAGAAGAATTTCTGGTGGCCAGGAATGAAGAAGGAAGTTGCAAATTGGGTTAGCAAATGTCATGTGTGCCAGACGGTAAAAGTAGAACATCAAAAGCCAAGTGGATTGTTGCAACCCTTGGAAATTCCACAGTGGAAATGGGAAGTGATTGCAATGGATTTCGTAGTAGGATTGCCAAAGACAAAGTCGAACCATGATGTTGTCTGGGTAATCATCGACTGATTGACGAAGTCAGCACATTTCCTCCCTATCAACGAGAGGTATTCTTTGAAAAAGTTAGTTAAGATGTATCTGGATGAAATAGTAACCAAGCATGGAGTTCATGTGTCCATCGTATCAGACCGAGACCCAAGATTCAATTCAAGGTTTTGGATTAAGTTTCAAGTATGTCTAGGAACTAAACTAAATATGAGCACCGCTTATCATCTCCAGACAGATCGCCAAAGTGAGAGAATAATTCAGACAATAGAAGACATGTTAAGGGTTTGTGTTTTGGATTTCAAGGGAAACTGAGACGATCACCTACCGTTGATTGAGTTTTCCTATAACTGTTTTATATAAACTGCTTTACTTGTTATTCTTATAGTGGTACTGTTTTGGAACATAATTGCAGATTATTTCTCAAACTTGTTTCAGTCCTCACAAACTGATAGGATGTTGACAGATGGGGAAAGAGTGCTTACTGTTACTGATGAACAGAATCAGAACCTAATGTTACCAGTCCAAGATGACGAAGTTGAAAATGCAGTCTTCGCTATGCACCCGAGTAAATCGCTCGGACCAGATGGCCTTAACCCTGCATTTTTTCAAACTTACTGGAGCATCGTAGGTAAGGACATTATTAACTTCTGTAAAACTTTCTTTCAAACTGGAGAGCTTCCAAGAGGGGTAAACAACACTTTAGTTTGCCTCATTCCGAAAGTTAAGCAGCCACAACACATGACCGAGTTGAGACCTATCTCGTTGTGTAACGTTCTTATGCGTATTCTTTCTAAAGTCATGACTAATAGGTTAAAACCTTGCTTGAATTCGATCATCTCAGATAAACAAAATGCCTTTGTGGAAAGACGCCTTCTTACGGATAATGCCATAATTGCTTTTGAAGTAAATCATTACATTTGAAGGAAAACTAAGGAAAGTATGGAGTTGCAGGATTAAAAATTGATATCTCGAAAGCTTTTGATCGACTTGAATGGAATTTCATTGAAAACATGTTGATAATATTTGGCTTCCAAATTTTATGGATTTCTCGAAATATGGCTTGTGTTAGAACTGTTTCCTACAGCTTCTTGCATAATGGAGAGCTATTTGGTGGTGTTATACCGCAGCGTGGAATTCGCCAAGGGGATCCTCTCTCACCCTATTTGTATATTATGTGTGCAGAAGGTTTAAGTGCGATCATTAATAGAAATGAAAATGTTGGTTTGATCCATGAATGCGTGATAGCTAGAAGAGCGCCTTCTATCTCCCACATCTTATTTGCGGACGCTTGCTACTTATTTTTCAAGGCTACAGAGGTTGAAGCTCGTACTATGAAAAGCATCTTACATAGATATGAAACTTTATCTGGGCAGCCTGTCAATTATAATAAATCGAGTGTTACCTTCAGTCCAAATACACTGGTGGATGATCGACGTAAAATATGTTCTGCTTTAGAAGTGCAAGAAATTAACTCACCTAGCAAATACTTGGGTATGCCTATGTACGTAGGAAGGAAGAAAAATGAAGTTTTTGGTTTCCTGGCTGATCGAGTTAGTCAAAAGCTCCGGTCATGGGAAAATGTCTCCTTGTCAAAAGGTGGGAAGCTAACTCTTTTGAAAAACACTGCTCAGGCCATTCCAAACTTTTGGATGAGCCTCTTTTTAATTCCTGCTAGTATATGTGATAAGATTGAAAAGAAAATGAATGGGTTTTGGTGGGGGCAAGGTGCGAAGAGTAGTGGTATTAGATGGATGACATGGGATAAGTTGTGTGTTCAAAACATGGGGAGGCTTGGGAGTTAGAAGCTTAAGGTGCTTCAACACAACTATGCTAGCCAAACAAGAATGGAGGATCTTGACTGAAGCAAATTCTTTGGTTTTTAATCTTCTAAAAACTCGGTACTTTCCTCGTACTGATTTTTTGAATGTCGAGTTGGGTGCGAATCCAAGCTATTTGTGGCGTAGTATTTTATCTGCTCAAGATGCTATCAAAGCAGGCTGTCGAAAGAAAATTGGTGATGGAGCTAGAACTAAGGTCTGGAAAGTGCCCTAGTTACCTTGCAAAGAAAACGGTTATTTGTCTACAACTTTAATTCCTGAACTGCAGAATATAAATGTTCAAAGTTTAATCGATATTGACACAAATGCATGGGATTCTGATCTTTTGGATGAGCTGTTCAACGACCGTAATCGTCAACTAATTCGAAGAGTTCCAATCCCACTTCAACCAAAATGTGATTCCTGGTTCTAGTTACTTGATCCCAAAGGTCAGTTCACAGTGAAGAGTATGTATCAACAGCTGCAGGGGCCTTATGATATGTATTTCTGACAATTCTGGCATAAATTATGGACTCTAAAAATTCCAAGGTTAGGTGCTTTTTGTGGCGTGTTTGCAAGGGATGCTTACCAACAATGCTGGCTTTAGCCTCGAGGAAAATTCAGGTAAACACGAGTTGCCCATGGTGCCATAGGGATACTGAAAGCGATGCTCATATTTCAATTGAATGCGATTTCGCCAAAACTGTGTGGGCATTGACCGGTATTCAAAACTATGCAGTTCGTTATCTGAATGAAACTTGTCTTGTTATGTTAGTTCGTATTTTCCAATCTCTTACTCATGACCAATGTGCTTTGTTTGGGATGGTTTGTTGGAGTCTCTGGAATCGTCGAAATAATTGGGTGTGGAACCGAGTAAATGGGTCTGCCTTTGGTGTAAACTCTGCTGCCATAAGCTTATTATCTGAATGGAGGCGTGCTCGAGTCCTTGACACTAGCCGAAAAAGTTCATTAAATTGTGTTCAAAGTATAGGTTGGATCAAGCCACCTGGAGGATGGATAAAAATAAATGTTGATGCTGCTCTGTGTTGGGATAATTCTATTAGAGTTGGAGTAGTGATTCTAGATTCTGCTGGTTAGTTTTTTCGAGCAAGATGTTGTCGTTTGGATGGGAGTTGGCAACCTCGAGAGGCTGAGGCCTTGACTCTACGGAATGCTCTATCCAGGTTCAAAGTTTGCAGTATGATTATTGTATATTTGAGTCAGATTCCAAACTCCTAGTCGAGGCATGCAGAGGTGTAGATGGTGTAAGTTATTTTCACACAATTGTCTCGGATTGTATTGATTTGCGTAAGCACTTTAATCATGTTATAGTGCAGCATGTGCGTAGATCAGCGAATGGCGTAGCACACTTATTAGCTACTCATTCTATGTCTGATCTTAAGGAATGGGTTAATACCCCTCCTGATTTCATCTACCATGTACTGAATTCTGATAATTTATAAGTAATGCAAGTTCGTTTTCCTCAAAAAAATTGGAGGTTAACGTTAATGAGGAGCCACCACCTGTAATTCCACTGTCTAGTCAACAGTTGGAGAACAAACTCAAAGAAGGATATTGTCCTTATTGTCCAGAGAAAGGTCCTTTTCGTAAGTGCTCCAAACCTTGTCTTTTCACCATTACTCACAAAGGATCACCAGAGAAGCCTAAAAGTATTTCATGCATGACCATCAACTTTAGCAGATCAAACTCCAGGTTTGAATGATATTGATCAGATGGAGGTCTCAGTTCATGCTATTGAAGGATTTCATAGTAACAAGACCCTTACTCTTACTGGAAGGAGGGGAAACCAAACTTTTTCTATCCTAGTGGATGGGGGAAGTACACACGGCTTCTTAGATGAGCACACTGCTACAAACTTGAAATGTACACCGGTTAAAACTAAGCCAATGAAAGTGCAGGTAGCTAATGGAAATCATCTGGTCAACCAATATGATGTTAAGATTTTGATTGGAAGAATGGAGATAAAAAATTTAAGAATGGTGTGAGAACTTTACCTATGGGTGGTTATGACTTGGTGTTACGGGTTTACTGACTGGGGTCTCTTGGGGCTAGTCACTTTTGACTACAAGAAATTGATGCTGCAATTTGTGTACCAAGGCTTAAGAGTGACTTTATATGGTAATGTGCAACTGGAGAAGCCAAGATTACAACAGATGAGTGCTAAAGGATTTGTCCGATCATGCCAAAGGCAAGGTAATGGCCTTATATATGTCATTAATCAGTCAGTACCCCCTGATAAAAGGGAAGCACTCCAGAGTCAGAGGTGCAAATGCATTTGCAAGATCTCTTATGCAAATATGAGGATGTCTTCAAGCCACCAGTAGGGCTACCTCCTCATAGAAGTATAGAGCATTCTATATAATTAAAAGAAGGATCTCAACCTTTTTCACTCAGACCTTGCAGGAATTCATTTGATCAAAACAATGAGATTGAAAAACTTATAGCAGAAATGTTAGACTCAGGAATAATCAGGCCAAGCTCTTCACCTTTTGCTTCACCAATATTGTTGGTTAAGAAAAAAATGGAAGTTGAAGATTTTGCATTGACTATAGGAAACTCAATTCTTTGACTGTCAAGAGCAAGTTTCCTATACCGCTCATTGAGGAGTTGTTGGATGAATTGGGATGAGCTAAATACTTCACTAAGCTGGATTTAAGGGCTGGGTACTATCAGGTGAGGATCCCGAGTAAAGACATAGAAAAAACAGCTTTTAGGACCCACTTGGGTCACTATGAGTTCATTATGATGCCTTTTGGGCTCACTAATGCTCCTGCCACATTTCAGAATCTGATGACCAAGGTCTTTGAACCATTCTTAAGGAAATTCACTCTGGTTCTGGTTTTCTTTGATGACATCTTAGTATATTTTAAGGATGTAAAAGCGCATCTGCAACACTTGGAGCAGGTTTTTGAGGTTATGAGGGTACAACAATTGTATGCAAAGCAGTCCAAGTGTGATTTTATGCAGATACAAGTAGCCTATTTGGGCCATGTCATCAGCGGATCAGGTGTAGCAATGGATGCCAGCAAGGTGGCTCATATGTTAGCATGACCAATTCCTCGGAATATCAAGGCTTTGAGGGGTTTCTTGGGCTTAAGTGGATATTACAGGAAGTTTGTTAAAGGTTATGGGTCTATTGCTAAATCAGGAAGTTTGTTGCAGAAAAACAATTTTCAATGGTCTGAAGAGGCCACTACAGCCTTCAAAAAATAGCTATGACAAGCACTTATTCTCAAGCTTCCTGATTTTTCTAAAGTGTTTACAGTGGAAACTGATGCATCCAACTATGGAATTGGGGTTGTTCTGACACAAGGTCATCCCCTAGCTTACTTCAGTAAATCTTTGGGAATTAGGGGACAAGCTATGTCTACCTATGAAAAGGAACTGATGGTTGTGGTAGCAGCAGTAAAAAAATGGTCTCCCTACTTGATGGACAAGCATTTTTTATAAAAACTGATTATTATGCCCTGAATTTTCTTTCTGAGCAGAAAGTTAGCAATCTCATTCAACAAAAATGGATCAGTAAGTTGTTGGGCTACAACTATACTATATTGTATAGGAAAGGCTCAGAAAATATTGTGGCTGATGCCCTAAGCAGAAGGGATGAGAAGACCGAGCAGGCACAGGGGGAAGACTCTAATCCAGTATTCCACGAGGACATGGAAATTTTCAAGAGGGGATGTCAGGAAGTGTAGTTGAATAGTAGTATTAGTTATTCTGTTAAGTAATACAGCAGTATAAATAGTAGTATAAGGGTGATATAGTCTTTACCCAGTAATCAGTTAGTACTTGTGCTCTATAAATACTGTGTAATATGTTACTGGAGGGATTATGAATGATAATATGAAAATGGCATTTGCCACCAGCTCTTTCTCTCTCCTCTCTAACTGATTCTGTCTCTCTCTCTAGGGTTTCTCTCTCTAACAACCCTTTCTTTCTCTCTGATCTCAATCTCTCTTTTATCTCTGTGATCTATTCTCTCTGTTCTCTCTCATTTCACTCTCTAATCTCTATACATGTTCTATATCTAGTTGTAGATTACATTCCTAAAAACAGAAAATACCAAAAATAGCAATATCAAGGTCAGAAGCTCACAAGTTATTGACCCAACCACTTTATTTTTTACCTTTATTTTCGTACTTTAGTAATAAAATAAGCTATATAGTACAAGAATGGTGTAAAATTTAGTGTTGGTGGGTTCGAGTTGAATTTGATGATAGTGTAGTTTTGACACTATTTTGGTGTAAATTACACATTTACACCAAAATAGTGAAATGGGTTGGAGATGCTCTTAGAGATGGCAAAATAATTCGATCTGACAGATATCTAATCTAAAATCTGAAAATTTGGATTTACCGAACTCGTTCTTTTAGATTTAGATATGGATTTAATTTTTAAACCGGAAAATTTTTGGATTTGAATTTTAGGTATACCGATCCAAAATCCGAAACCCGATCCGAACCCAAAACCCGAAAAAACCCCGAATAAATCTATCTATACTATACTATTATAAGTAGAACACCCTCTATTTGGTAGTCGGTTGTTCGGTACAGTTGTTTGGTACGACAAATAACAACCGTCAGATCTAAAGTCAGATAGATGAGAACCGTTGGATGCAATAATAAAATATTATTATATTAATATATAAACTGCTCTTATGAATTCAGGGTTCGAACCCCGTTAACAACTTATTATATTTAAACTTTTATATTCTTTATTTTAACAATTTCTACAAGTTCAGGGTCGAGCCCGTGAACAACATATTATATTATATTATTTATTTTCAGTCAAGTCTCAAATTATCACAAAACATCCTCTATTTGGTAGTCGATTGTTCGGTACAGTTGTTTGGTACGACAAATAACAACCGTCAGATAGATGGGAACCGTTGGATACATATATTTATTTTTTACATTCTATACATTATACATTATATATATTATTGTATAATTTTTAGAATATTTAATTTTATAGTTATGTTAAAAACTAACTAATAATAAAATTCAACGAAATTTAATTATTGTATAATTTAAACGGGTGATAAAGTAAACAAAACATCTTCAAGTCGCATGTTCAATCCCACAAACACTTGCAATATTAATAATTATACAAATTCTTGGATTTCGAGTTCGGGTATGAATATCCAATCCAAAAAAAATAGACTTCTAGTATACCCGAACCAATCCAAAATCCGTCAGATCGGGTTCGGGTATTCATTTTCGGGTTGGGGTTGGATAAAATTACGGGTTTGGATATGGATTATACCATACCTTACCCGATTTAATCCGATCTAATTGCCATCCCTAGCCTCTTTCAACAAATGATCTCTAGAAATTAATTGGATAATAAAAAAAGATCTATTATAAAACTATTCAAATATAGTTATTTATTCTTTTTTGTTTAGCTAATCGATTTAATATATTAAATACAAATAATAAGAATAAGAACATGTAAAAATACCACTTCTGTTATTAGATAAATTATGAGGGCTTATAGTGTTGTGTTAAGCTAAACATGCATTTTGGAACCTGAAACCTTAACTACCTATTATATGTTCAGGTGAAAGGGTTTGAACTCCCAACTTCTGTTGTCCCGATAAGTTATCGTCCTAACATTTGCTTTAGCAAGGCTAGTAACTTAACTGAACAAAGTTCTATTTTAAAATTTAAATATGATTTTTTAAGTAGACATATATTAACCAATATTTTGCGTGTCGTTACAAGTTTATATTCTAACTTTTTAGATCATAACGAAAAAAATAAATATTAACATTATTATAATAAAAACCATTGAAAAAGCCCTCTCTCTTCTCTCTTCTAGCTTCCTTTAATCTATTTTTTCGTTTCTTCATATACCTCTCCACCAATGAACAGAGACAAATGGAAATAACCGAACCACGTCTACAAAATACCAATACCATGGAGCTGCTTTAAATCTAATCATTTACTAACTCAACCTATATTAATCAACATAAATTGGTTATGTGGGACCTGAATTTTCATATTAAGGAATTTTCATTTATCATGTTTGTCTTGTATTGAACAAATTACATATCAGAACATAATTATATAAGTTTCATATGTCAACATTTTTATACTACAATTACCTTGATACAATATGTTTGTCATTGCTTGATACAATGGATAGAAAGAATTACCTAAACACCTACAATTGAGAAAATATGGCCCGATATACCTAGCCTGAAAACTACGGCCCTTAATACCCGTCAAAAGCGCACCTCTAAAATGCGCATACCAAAGACCCACCTGATAACATTCATAACTCAACAAAAAGACACATCAGAGTTATCGGACTCTTGTAAGTTATTTTGGATTTCAACTCCTTGTAAATATTGTGGTGAAAATGAGAATAGATTCTCTGCGATAAATTTCACGAATAGTTTATGAGTTTTTCTACAATCTGATGAAGATTATTGATCTGGAAGAGAACAGTATTACAATTAAGTTCAAAAATTGATGGGAGAAACAACAGAGGTGTAGATGGGAAGGTGTTGTTTTGGTTTAGAGAGGCTTAGAAAGATAAAGTTGTATGTGATTTTGAGAGATGCGTCTATCTAGGAAAGTATGAGGGAGGGTGTGTGGATCCCCACTGTCGTGTAGAAGAATGGGTAAAGAGGATAATGCACGACATGCATAACTCATGTGCACGTTGAGGTATACGCAACACTTACCTGCGCAGACTAGTGAGATAAAATAATAAAAATATATATAAACCAACAATACGCAAAGCTGTGAATATTTTGAATATTCTCTATCCTGTTCTCTGTTTAGAAAAGGTGTCCTCTTTCTGTCACACGTCCATCGAAGAATGAGGCGTGCCAAGAGTAACAAAAAAAGTAACATTTATACAGAAACAATAATCGAGGCAATAGAAAATGATTGTACTACAAATCCCAGCTTTACTTATTAACTGTAAAGATTTGCTTTCCAAAATTGATCTCTTTGGTCAAGGGAACTTTTTTTTGGACTTACAAATAGAGCATTACTTATCATTTTCAAAAAAGAAATACGTTATTTTCTTATTGGTAGCAAGATGTCAAAAATTATGTTTAAGAAATCATGGTCTAAGATAAAAAATGAGATTTCATATTAAAGACACATGGGCTATATAAAGGCAGTATCTATGAACAGAATCAAATATGGAGATGCAGTATACTATGCATTCTCTTCCTATTTGCGGAAGGTAGATAATAAATTGAAAGGGAACTTTTAATTTATATATTCTTGATAAACCTTTAATATTCATGACATGTTATTTTCTGATCACTGAGTACAAAAATTCTGACTTCTTATTGTTTCTCAAACTATAACAATGGCAAGAGTTAATGGCAAGATTTAATCTCACGCTGACACTAGAATTTGGTAAATCATAATACAACATAGCAACATACCTTCCAGATTTAAAATGGTGTCATTTAAATTGTTTTCCCGCGTCTTCAAATACTTAATATTGTCCTCATGCTTTTGAGTTTTAGATGTTTCTTTTTCAAAGGAACCTGCGATTTCTGCAATATTGAACATGACAGAGCATTTAATTACAACAGATAAAACCACAAACACATGTTAGATGAATCTGATAATTGTCATAACCTTGGAAGCATTACCTTCTAGGCTCAAGATCGTGCTCCTGTTCCCAGGTTCTCCCTGCTCGGACTTCAATCGAGAAATGGCTGCTTGAAGATACTTCTGCTCTTGTTCCTCAGATTTTTCTCGCTCTGGTTTCTGCTCCTGTTCCTCGGGTTCTTCCTACCTAGACTCCTGACCCTTATACTCAGGTTTTGGTCACATGCAGGCAGACACACACAATCCCTACAAATATTATGCAGGCAGAGACACACACAATCCCTACAAATATTATGCATGTCAGACGACCACCTAAAAAAACCACAACGAATTAGAAACAGGACACACTTCATTACTGAGCATAATGCGTTGAAAAGGTAAAATGGCAGTGAAAAGAAAAAAAAAGGTAGTTGTGCTTTAAAGTTAAAGGCCGGAAAAAAGGAAATATTACACAAAAACATGTCGCTAGTGAAATTTCAATCAAATGTGATATCACCTAAAACTTGTCAATACGACATGGCACATCACATTGTAGCCTATAATGTAGAAAATAATTTTTTGATTTACACACTAGCATACAAGACACGTTACCAACCTAATACATGAGCATAACCATGATGATGTGTCCTAATACCAATTTACGTGCCTCATAATTCAACACGCGTGACAACCCTAAATTTCCATTTACATACGCAAAGGTCAATTCAACTGTTTTTATTAAAAAGTAGAGCAAGACCTCTCTAACTGTGTGCATATAATTAATGAAATGTTCATTAACTCAAATCTTCCAAAAAATGAGGTTCAAAAAGTTCATAAGTACCCGCTAAAATTACCATATCTTACTTTTTACCTTCCCTTGGAATATAAGGATTCATTCTAGTATAAGCCCTCTCCCGATTTCAAAACGCATACATAACCATAGGATATTATTACCAATCAAATCTACCCAAGTTTCTGAATATAAAAACCAAAAAACAAAATTGTATAAACCCACACTCACTGTTCAACTCAAGAAAATACCGAAATCAAGGAATCAACAGCTAAAATGATATGGGTTGATATGTATACTCATAAAATCAAGAAAAGATCGAAATTACAAAGAAAGATTAAAGCTTCATAGCAAAAACACATAAAGAATCAAATCTACCGAGTTTCTGAATTTGACAAACAAGAAATCAGCAAAATTATAAAAACAAATCACAATTTTACCAAGAAAGATCAAAACTTTATAGCCTAAAACAATTTTTATATACAAGAAAATTTGTAATTCATGAACAAAAAACACATAAACAATCGAAATAAAAAGGGTTTATACCTGCTGGTCAATAGAGTATTCCGGTTCCGACAAGTCAATTTCGGACAACAGAACACGAGTGAGAAACCCAGGACTAGGAGAGTGTGTCCAGATACAAATTGTTGCAAATGAATGATATTTAAATGAACGGGTTTCTAACTCGGGAGTCTGGTGCATTTTTAAGGTGCTCTAATCATAAATATTAATGGACACCGTATTTATAATAACTCCACCAATAAATAAAATTTAAGTATTAATATTTTAATATTAATACTTCTTTTTTAGACTCCCATTTGCCCATTATTTAAGCCCATTTGGGACTAGGTAAATTGTTTTATATTTTAGACTTCTTTTTTTCTATTTTGTACGTTCAGTATTAATATTTTTTTTACAAATATAAATTTTTAAAAAACTTTTGCACAATTTTGCAACCAAATATCAGGTTTTTATTTGGATTTTTTAATCCGAATTTTTTTGGGGTTTTATCCGAAATTTTGAATTTCGTGTCGCACTACATTTTAAGAAAAAAAGATATCCTTTTAAGGCCATTTGGGTCGTGGTAAATTATTTTATATTTTAGACTTCTTTTTATCTATTTTGTACATTAATTATAATTTATTTTACAAATATAATTTTCTTAAAAAAAATGCACAATTTTGCAACCAAATATCAGGATTTTATTTGGGGGGTTTTATCTGGATTTTTATCCGGATTTTTTGAGTTTCGCGCATGGTCGAATTTCAAGAAAAAAGTCCTTTTAAGGCCCGCAATTCGGCAATCGGATCAAGTTTTTTTCAGATCGGACCATATCAAATTTCAGGCTTTGAATTTTTTTGAACATATCTGCATTCATAAAGATTTTTTTGCAAATTGAAGTGAAATTTAAAGTTATGTAGTTTTTTATTATTATCTTAAAAACCGTGCGATGCATGAATTATTTTTAATATTATATAAAAAAATTGAATTTAATTTTTTTTATTTTAATTTTTTCCTTATCATGAATCATAGGGTGAGCGTGGTGCGGGCGGTGCGATTTTTTTCTCAAACCGCAAATCAAAGTTTGATCAAATTTTCAAACCGCACCCGCACCGCGTACCCTCAAAAACCGCATAAACCATACCACAAAAATGCGGTGCGGTGTTGTGCGATTCACTGCGGTTTATACTTTACAAGTTCGAAAAATTTAAATAAATACAAAACTTAAATTTAATTAAATTTCTGAATAATATAACAAATTCACCAATATTCTTTAATAATACAAATTAGAAATTATACACTGTAAAGTTTAACACATAAGTTTGGCTCGGCAATTAAATGAGTTCACTATTAAATAGTCGGCTTTGTACCTCGTGTCTCATTGTTTATGAAGAAACGCAAAGAGGATGATTACTACGCAACAATTGGTCTTGTAGGAACAAGATGATCACTAATGAAGCACTATTAGTATGTTAAATGAAATCAGACTTGATAAAGGGAATCATGAAATATAAGTATATATATATAACATATTAAATATTGCGGTGCGGTGCGGTTTGAACCTGGTATTCCCAAACAATCTAAACAAGAATTATAGAAGGGGGATTGAATGAAATTCTGGCTCCTTTTCAGATTTCAAGAACTGTTCTTCTACAAATAAATAACTGTGTTTAATTTTATAATAATGCGGAATGAAAGTAAAATAGAAATCAAATCACAAAGCAATTAAATACAGGTATCTAAAAATTTTCTGGTGAATTGAACTTTTCCACCAGATATATATATTAAGTAGAGAACTCTGTGTTTCAAAATGAACACAACTGCTTACAAGTTGAAGAACAAGAACTGAGAAATTCTTTACAGATTTTGCCTTATCTATTTCTCAGGTAATTGCTTACTTTCTTGGATACAATTCAACTTGTTACACTTGGTTTATATATCACCAAGTTACATGATAAAAAGACAAGATAATAGGACAAATCATATCTAGTCTAAATTTATGCTACTACACTTCTCTTTTCAGGATCCTTAAATATCATCTGTTTAGCATGGAAATAGAATTACTACTTTTTTTCTCTAAATCCTTCAAACAGGCTGCCACATTCCATTTGCATACAACCAACGCATGTGACTGTCAAGTCACTATCAACTGCTCTTTTAATTTGAACATCCGTTGAAGCTTCATTGAATCATCCGTTGAAACCGAGGTTGATCATCCGTTGATACTTTGGCTGATCATCCGTTGAAACTATGTAGATCATTCGTTGAAGTTTTATCTGAGCATCCGTTAAAGCTTTGTGAATTATCCGTTGAGACTATCTTCTTGACAGTTAACTCTATTTCATTTATACAAGATTACAAGGCATCAACTATTTACAATTAACCAACCTATCTTGTATATCAATCTAGTAGTCAAAATGACTTAAATGTTCCTCAAGGATCTAGTTCACTAAGCTATTTAAGTATGCAGAAATGTGCTGCTAATCTTATTGTACATAAGCTACTCTTTCAACGGATGTCGAAATGATCATTCGTTGAGAGCTACAAAATCACTTAATTAAAATCTACTTAGTGTTTTGTTTGAGTTAACATCAAGTACACAACATATTCCTAAAAATCTCCCCCAATTTATGTCTACTGGAATTGTAGCCATAAATTAAGAGAAATTTGATGATAACAAAATACTCTATGAATACATGATGAAATAAAGTAGATAAAATTTACAAGTGCTGCAATTTATTGAAAATCTTCACAAAGAGAAATTTGTAGAAAGTCTTACAGATCATTTTCAAGGTGCTCCTCTAGACTGAGCAAATTAAGATCATTTCCTTGATTGCCTTGATTTATTTCCCAGCTTCACATTATTTTCCTCAATTTGATTTTAGAGTTATCTGTAAACTTCATATTTATCCTCATTTGTCTGATCCAGCTTTTCTTGCATCTCCATAACAGTTTCATTGCTTGCAATCTTTAGCTGATCTTCCAATCTGAAGAATCTTCAAATGTTCTTTTCATCCTTGAACTCCATAATCCAGTATGGCCTCAAATGCACCCTATATCCAGTGAAGGGAATAGTCAATACTCTTGGGATTGCATTTGGTCCTCTCCAGCTATTTCTTATCTCCTCAATCTTGTTTAGTACCATTTTTTTTGGCAACTATGTTGAATCCAAAATTTTCTTGATTGAGGAGAAAATGGTCACCAAAGATGAATAGCCTTCATTGAGAATTCTGTGAAGTGGCCAAGTTATTTCTATACCACCCTTAAACTTGAAGACTGATCTCTCTGGAAGGTACTTGTAGGCATCAATAGATCTGACTTCTTCTAGCTCATCCAGATAGAGATTTATGTCTGAAAATTATTTGATGTCACATATGAAGAGTTGATCTCCCTTGTTGACAGTAGGTTTGGGTCTAGCCAGTTGCTTGGACTGAAGCTTGACAGGCTTGACTGTTTTTACTACTATTTCCTTTGTTTCCTTTGTTTGGAAAAGATGGGGAATATTTAGATCAGGAAGAGGCAAGTTGTCCCAATATAGAGGCTCATCCTTTGGAACAACAGGATCACCATAAAAGGTGATGTTAGGATCAACCTTGAACTCAGCCTCCTTCACAGTTGGTATGACTGATTGGCTTGTGGTTGTAGATTGGGTTGACATGTAATCTTCCTTGTCTTCATCAAAATCTATCTTCCTCTTTGCATGGATCTTGTATCTAAACTTTCTCTCTATCTACTTTGGTTCTTCTTTCTTTCCTTCATCCAAATTTCCAGTTGTCACAGCAGGCAATGTAACTTCTGTGGTTGCAGGCTTTTTGGCTAGGTTCTTGGCTTCTAAAGCAGCTTGCTTTTGTTGTTGTTTAAGCCTCACATTGTCTTCTTTCTTAGCTTCTACAAACTGTGGATGTCCAACTACCACACAGATTAGTTTACCATTCCTGTAGATCTTAGCAATTCAATTCTTTGACACTGTATCTCTGGGATCTTTGGATAAGGTAATAGACCTTGCAAGCATCTTCTTTTCATCTGGCCTAGGGGTTTCATAAGATAGGTCTAGTGAATTTTTGTCTGAATTCTTTTAAATAATTTCTTTTTGGTTGAAATATCACATTGGCCTTTGGAGACTTGATTGATGTGGGTTGACCCATTTCCATGTTCCCTAGGCTCATTTCATTAGCTGAAATATGTCTCAATTGAGAGAAGTGAGAAAATACCTTGTCTTTCTTCTCAATTGGACCAAACTTCTTTATAATTTCTTCATCAATTTTCTTCCATTTTGCATCCAGCCATTGCTCTACTGCTACAACATCAAGCTTTTTAGATTTCTCATTTGATTCCAACTTAGCAGCTGCTATCTTGATTAGATCAATGTTGTCCAAGACTGGTGGCTTAGGGAAAGCAATTGCTGGCACAATTACTTTACTGACTTGAATGTTTAGCACTTTCTCCCCCTCACTTGTTGACTCTCCTTGGCTAACTGGAACAATTGAGTCTTTCTCCCCCTTTTTGTTAGCATCAAGCTGAGTAGAGGAAAAGGTCTGTGCAACCACTAGCTTCTGAAGTAACCGAGTTTGTTGGGCTTGATGTAGATGGATTTGAGTAATTGAGGTTTCCAGAGTTTTGAGTCTTTTGTCCAAGGAATCCACCTTGTTGGCTAGATCAGAATTTTTCCTTAGTTGTCTGTTGATGTCTAACATGGTGGTGCTAGGAAACTTAGCATCCAATCTCTCAGTAACATCCTTCTTGACTTGATCACTTTCAGTCTTCAGTTCAGTGACATCCTGATTTTGTTTGAGAGATTGAATTTGATGGAGTTGAAGAGAGTGCAGATGTGCTTGTAGAAGGCTCTTGGTGTTGGCATCTGTAGTAGTTTGGAGGGATGTCTGAGTTTTATGAATAATTTGAGAAAGAGTGGATTTAAAATGATGCTCATCACATGTTTTGAAAAACACCCAAGATGGCATGCTTGATCTTGAGCTAGGGCCTGCTTATCCCCCTATGTCCATGAACACTCCTTCATCATCATCTTCACCCCCAAATAGATCCTCAGAACCACCAGTTTGATAATCAACATCATCACCAATTGTGGGTGGCATGGCTGTGATGGCATCTTTGGCCCTTTGCATGAAAGCAGTAGTGTGTACCAAATTGAGCATTCTTTCAGCAGCCACATTGTCCTGTTCAGCCAAAACTTGATAAGCTGAAACAGAGTGAGTAAATGCCTCGGCTTCATAAGAAACAGAATCTAAGACAACTTGATATTCTTGCTGAAATAGCTGTTTCTTTTCAGCCTCATTGACATCCATTAACTCACTTATAATGGGCTATTCCCATTCTTCTGTACCTACTTTTCTCTCATGATCTCTCTGTTCTTGCATCAAGGGCTCCCCTTGGCTTCCCACCCTCACAACCTCACCTTCACCTACTAAGGCGGGACTCCACTCACTCACTTTTTCCAAGCTGGAAGAAATAGCTTGCATATAGTTTTACTCATTTCCTCTCCTTTTTCTTGAGAGCAACTCAGTCTCTCACTCTGTTCACTCCCTTCCCTCAATCCTAAGAGTGACTGTACAACCACTAGATCATCTGCACTTGTAACATTTGTTGAGATTTGAAGTTGTGCATTGATGTTTAATGGATGAGAAACATCCGTCGAAGTAGTAGTTGAAAGTGTCAACGGATGACTACTATTAAGCACATCCGTCGAGATACAATCACTTGTCAACTAGAGAACAATATCCATTGAGATAGTAAAAATAAAAGAGTTTGGAGTAGAGACTACTGTAGAATCTGTGGTGATTGATTTGAGATTTTGCACAAATATTTCAGTAGACTCAGAAAGAAATGGCAAGTGAGCCAACAAATCATCTAAAAGATGATGCTCACTTGCTTGGATTTTTGGCTCCTCCATGAGAGTTAGAGATGGAGAATCAGGAATTGATGTATGAATCATATCAACATCCAGAGAATGTGTGGGTGAGTTTGGTGTGATAGGTGCTTCTATTATTAAAGATTTTGGTTGTGACTACACATTTATTGAAGCCACATCAACCTGACTTTGAGAAGGTGCATGTACAGAGTGTTAGATTTTAATCGCAGCGGAGGCATGGTAAAACACTTTTACACATATAAAATCCAAATAAAAGCATATAAATCGTGATTAAAACATATGAATCGATTACTAACCTTTAATAGCGATCCAAAAGCAATGATCGGAGATCCTTAGCAGCTGCTCCTCAAACGTGAAGCACTCCACCGGTATCCACCAAGAAAACGACGTTAAGGAGGAGGAGGAGGTGGAGAGAATTAGGTTTTCTAAAAACTTTTGGGTGGTCTAAAAATAGGGTTTATAATAGTATATTTATAGGCAAAATTTTCAGCTGAAATTTTCCCATAAAATATTATTATTATTAACCCTTTATTATTCACATTAATAATTAAAACCCCTTTTAATTATTAATCCTTTTTCTAAACACTTTAGAAATAATTCTCTCTCTTAATTTAATTTCCAAAAATTAAATTCTTAATTAATAATATTAAGAACTTTTCTTAATTGATTTATAATCAATTAAATCTCATTTAATCAATTATTAAATTGCCAATTAATTATTTATTTCATAAATAAATAATTATTAGCCATTATTAATTAATTCCTCCACCATTAAATCATTCTCTTTTTATGGTGTGACCCTGTAGGTTCAATATTAAGCCGGTAGTAGAAATAAATAATAATAAAACTATTTTATCATTATTTATATAAATTCTCTAATTTATTAAATATGATTAATTAATTAATCATATTTATTCTACATCGTGAGGGATACTTCTCAGCATATCGCGACTATCCGGATAATATGAATTCACTGCTTAGAATATCAAGAACCTATTCAGTGAATAGTTACCGTACAATAAACTCCTTTTATCCTATAATGTCCTGATTAAATACAAGGCATGGATCTCGTGTCAAGCCTATCTAATTTAATCACTTGCTTTCCATTTACTATGCTTAGTTCTATGTAAATTAGAAACTCCTTTCTAATTTCATTCACTATGGCCAGAGATTCCTGAACTAGCATAAGTGGATCAGCCTTGAACATTCTCTTCCTTCACTGGAAGGGGTATATCCTTTATTGATCATACACTATCTTCGTGTACAAATTCCTATACCCAGTAGAGCCCTAATAATTGTCCCTGGAGACTAAGAACTAAACCAAAGTATAGTTCAGTGTACACAAGATGACTATGATGACCTCAAGTCTAAGGATACTTGTACAACTATCACTATGTGAACAACTGCTGACACGTGAGTGAACTTCATCAGTTGTTCAGCTGTGCGAGTCATGTTCAGTGAACTTATTCTATAATAAGCACCTACATACTAGCTATAGTGTCACCACATAAATGTCTATGAGAACAGACATCCTTCATAATGAAGCAAGCATAGTATGTACCGATCTTTGCGGATTATTAATTACCAGTTAGTAATCCTATGATCAGGAACTATTTAAGTTTAGAGTTATCATCTTTTAGGTCTCACTATTATGATCTCATCATAATCCATAAAAAGCTTAACTCTAAACTATGGTATATCTTATTTAAACACTTAAATAGATAGAGCCCGTAATAAAAACAAAACAAGTCTTTTATTAATATCAATGAAATCAAAACAGATAAAAGTTATTCCTAAATCCTAATACATGATTGGACTTAGGACATATTTCTTTCAATCTCCCACTTGTACTAAAGCCAATCACTCTGGTATCTAATACCCATCTAGTCTTTATGACGATCAAAGTGACTTTCATAAAGTAGCTTTGTGAGTGGGTCTGCTATGTTGTTATGTGTGTCAACTCTATTTCAATACAACACAAGAAATGTTATCGTGCTCCCACTAACCCTTTTATAGACACATGGTTCATCTACGTTTTTCATAAAACCAAACTCTTTGATTGTCTCATCAAAATGGATGTTCCATCTACGAGAAGCTTGCTTTAAACCACATATGGTTCGCAGCAGCTTACACACTAGGTTTTCATTTCTCTTGGAAAGAAAACCATCTGGCTATTTGCCAGATCTCATAGTCGTAGTAAGCAGCATTCGCAAGCAAAATCCGAACTGATTATAACAGGGCTACAGGTAAAAGGTTTCATCAAAGTCAATTCATTGCCTTTGTTTGAATTCTTTTGCCACAAGCCTGGCCTTAAAGGTCTCCACCTGGCCATCTGCTCTAATCATTCTTTTGTATCCCGTATACATAGATTTCTTTCCGGATTTCATGACACCATGCCATTTCTCTGAGTCAACACTACTCATAGCCTCATTATAGGTCACAGGGTCGTCATCATCAATGATCGACAACTCATTGTCATTCTCAATGACAAGGTCATATTACCTCTCAGGTTGGCGAGACACTCTCCCTGACCTACGAATGGGTTGTTCCACAGAAGGTTGTTCAGTCAGAACAGGTGTTTCCACTTGATCCGTAGTAGTTTATGCTTCTTGAACTTCATCAAGTTCAATTTTGCTCCCACTGTTTCCTTCAAGGATAAACTCCTTTTCCAAGAAGGTAGCATGTCTGGAGACAAACACCCGATGATCGGTGTAAAAGTAATACCCTAAAGTCTCTTTAGGATATCCCACAAAACTACATTTTACGGATCGATATTCCAGCTTATCTGGGTCAACTTACTTGACATAAGCTGGACATCCCCAAATCATAACGTGTTTAAGACTCGGTTTCCTTTCTTTCCATATCTCATACGGAGTTTGAGGAACAGATTTGGATGGCACCTTTTTTAGTAAATATGCTGAGGTTTCCAATGCATAACCCCGTAGGAATACTGGAAGATTTGCATAGCTCATCATGGACCGAACTATGTCTAACAAAGTTCGATTTCTCCTTTCAGATACCAATCTGGAGGCGTCCACTGGGAGACTATACCATTTACTTTGAGATAATCCAGAAACTCTCCATTCAAGTATTCACCACCTCGATCTAATCGAAGAATTATAATATTATGTTTGGTTTATTTCTCCACTTCATACTTATACTCTTTGAACTTTTCAAAGGCTTCAGACTTGTGTTTCATCAAACACATATCCGAGTCTAGATCTATTATCCATGAAAGTCATGAAGTATGAAAATCCACCCATGGCTTGCGTAGACATTGGTCCACATACATCTGTGTGTACCATTCCTAGCAAATTTGCAGCCCTTTCTCCATGTCTACTAAATGGAGACTACAGTGCCACAATAAAGTGAGATTTTCATCATCCCTTTTCTTTTATTAGTTTGTTCAATCTGAAGTAAATTATGTCACATTCATACAGACCATTATTTAAAGTACCACGTCCATAAAGAATATTATCTCTAAGAATAGAACATTCATTATTCTCAATAATAAATGAAAATCCAGCCAAGTCTAACATGGGAATAGAAATAATATTCCTCACAATCGAGGGAACAAAATAACAATTATTTAAAACAATAGTCTTGCCCGTAGGCATATGTAAATGAAATGATTCTACATCTTTAGCAGCAACTCTTGCTCCATTTCCCATCAGTAGAATCACCTCCTCTTCCTCAAGAGTCCTACTTCTCCTTAGTCCCTGCAACAAATTGCAGATATGAGAACCACAGGCGGTATCTAATACCCAAGTAAAAATTTGATTTAATGACATATTCACTTTTATCATGAACATACCTGAATCAGAAGCGGTAGTCTCACTACCCTTCTTCTTCTTCAATTCTGCAAGGTAAACCTTGCAGTTCCTCTTCCAGTGCCCCACCTTGTTACAGTGAAAGCAAACAACTTTGCTCTTGGGGTCTTCAGCTTTTGGTGGAACCGGCATTTTCTCACCTACTTTCTTCTTCTTGGAAGGGTTCCTCTTCCTTTTCTTAGGATTGGAACCTTCACCAATTAGAAGAACAGAACTCTTCTTAGGGGGAAAATTCGATTCTGCAGTCTTCAACATGTTGTGGAGTTCAGGCAGGCTGACATCCAACTTATTCATGTGAAAGTTCACAACAAACTGCGAGAACGAACTCAGAAGCGATTGCAAGACCAGGTCTTGACACAGCTCCCCATCCATGGCAAAACCAAGTTGTCCAAGACGTTCAATCAAATTGATCATCTTAAGTACATGGTCATTCACAGATGATCCATCAGACATCCTACAACTGAACAGCTCCTTCGATATCTCATATCGAACTGTCCTCCCTGCCACATCATACAACTCTTGTAGATGCATGAGGATAGTGTGAGCATCCATATGCTCATGTTACTTCTGTAGCTCAATGTTCATGGAAGCTAGCATGATGCATTGAGCAACATTCGCATCATCTACCCACTTACGATACACAATATTTTCATCATTATGTGCATCGCTAGCAGGTTCAGTAGGCTTAGGTGAGTCAATCACGTATTCCAGCTTCTCAATCCTGAGAACAATTCTCAAGTTTCGAAGCCAGTCAGCATAATTAGGACCAGTCAACTTGTGAGCATCCAGTATGCTCCTGAGTGATAGTGCAGAAGACATAATGTATATTGTAAATCTGTAAATGATAAACACATAACAACACTTAGCAAATATTCGATTTCATTTTAAAAACACTATATAAATCGGGTTTTTATTCATAAGTGGCTCCCACTAGTTTATCTAATTTATTCAACCCCCTACGTGAAAAATTAAGCATTCATAATGCTAGTGGGAATAGGGATCCTATATTCCATCACACAACCTCGGCTGTGGCACGAACCGCCATGTAATGTTCAATAGGCAGACAACTCTTGTCAATTACATCTTATGTTATTCCCTAATCAAACTTTAGCCTCTTGAATAATTGAGTCACGGCTGTGGCACGACAAACTCAATATTCTAAGTCAAGTCTAACCCAACATTCCGTACATTTGAATCAGTCTCCAACGGCCCACGGCTGTGGCACATACCGACCTTTAGATTCTTATTCAATGTACACATCTCTATGTAATAGACAAGTATTTCTTATTTCGAAATCAAAGCCCTCGGCTGTAGCACGAACCGACAATGATTCAAAAATAAGAACTACTTTTCTATCATGTTGGAAGGCTATGACCGACACAAACCCGTTGTATCATTGGCCAATTTCTACTTGATATTATTTAATTTTAGAGGGATTATATTACGTTACAATCATAATCATATTATAAAGAGATTCTTCCTTTTAAATTAAATATTTCAAATCAATAATCAATAATCAGATGATTCCCAGATCGGGTGGAGCATTGTCAAGAGGCGTCACTTAATAACCCTTTCTTACAGATAGAAATCTGTTGTTGACAGAATCATCATTTCTCTCATATCGAAAATTCATATTCAATTACGTGTTTCATAAACACAAGAATCTCATGATTGTATTCATAATATTATTATTAAGGTTATGAAATAATTTTACTATACTAGGTTGTCTAACAAACGCCTTATGTTCATTTAAGTTCACCTAAATCTATCATCGCATGATAAACTAAGCATATATCACATATATCAACATGAATAAACATCAAGGTAGGCATGTTACATCATCTAGCATATTGGTCTAAGCATTATACATCTCTATGTATCACATGAAGCATTTAAAAGTAGTTAAAACAGTCAAAAACAGTTTTAAAACACTTTCGGAATATAATCAGTTCAAAACTCAGAAAGAAATGGCAAGTGAGCCAACAAATCATCTAAAAGATGATGCTCACTTGCTTGGATTTTTGGCTCCTCCATGAGAGTTAGAGATGGAGAATCAGGAATTGATGTATGAATCATATCAACATCCAGAGAATGTGTGGGTGAGTTTGGTGTGATAGGTGCTTCTATTATTAAAGATTTTGGTTGTGACTACACATTTATTGAAGCCACATCAACCTGACTTTGAGAAGGTGCATGTACAGAGTGTTGGATTTTAATCGCAGCGGAGGCATGGTAAAACACTTTTACACATATAAAATCCAAATAAAAGCATATAAATCGTGATTAAAACATATGAATCGATTACTAACTTTTAATAGCGATCCAAAAGCAACGATCGGGGATCCTTAGCAGCTGCTCCTCAAACGTGAAGCACTCCACCGGTATCCACCAAGAAAACGACGTTAAGGAGGAGGAGGAGGTGGAGAGAATTAGGTTTTCTAAAAACTTTTGGGTGGTCTAAAAATAGGATTTATAATAGTATATTTATAGGCAAAATTTTCAGCTGAAATTTTCCCATAAAATATATTTATTATTAACCCTTTATTATTCACATTAATAATTAAAATACCTTTTAATTATTAATCATTTTTCTAAACACTTTAGAAATAATTTTCTCTCTTAATTTAATTTTCAAAAATTAAATTCTTAATTAATAATATTAAGAACTTTTCTTAATTGATTTATAATCAATTAAATCTCATTTAATCAATTATTAAATTGCCAATTAATTATTTATTTCATAAATAAATAATTATTAGCCATTATTAATTAATTCCTCCACCATTAAATCATTCTCTTTTTATGGTGTGACCCTGTAGGTTCAATATTAAGCCGGTAGTAGAAATAAATAATAATAAAACTATTTTATCATTATTTATATAAATTCTCTAATTTATTAAATATGATTAATTAATTAATCATATTTATTCTACATCGTGAGGGATACTTCTCAGCATATCGCGACTATCCGGATAATATGAATTCACTGCTTAGAATATCAAGAACCTATTCAGTGAATAGTTACCGTACAATAAACTCTTTTTACCCTATAATGTCCTGATTAAATACAAGGCATGGATCTCGTGTCAAGCCTATCTAATTTAATCACTTGCTTTCCATTTACTATGCTTAGTTCTATGCAAATTAGAAACTCCTTTCTAATTTCATTCACTCTGGCCAGAGATTCCCGAACTAGCATAAGTGGATCAGCCTTGAACATTCTCTTCCTTCACTGGAAGGGGTATATCCTTTATTGATCATACACTATCTTCGTGTACAAATTCCTATACCCAGTAGAGCCCTAATAATTGTCCCTGGAGACTAAGAACTAAACCAAAGCATAGTTCAGTGTACACAAGATGACTATGATGACCTCAAGTCTAAGGATACTTGTACAACTATCACTATGTGAACAACTGCTGACACGTGAGTGAACTCCATCAGTTGTTCAGCCGTGCGAGTCATGTTCAGTGAACTTATTCTATAATAAGCACCTACATACTAGCTATAGTGTCACCACACAAATGTCTATGAGAACAGACATCCTTCATAATGAAGCAAGCATAGTATGTACCGATCTTTGTGGATTATTAATTACCAGTTAGTAATCCTATGATCAGGAACTATTTAAGTTTAGAGTTATCATCTTTTAGGTCTCACTATTATGATCTCATCATAATCCATAAAAAGCTTTACTCTAAACTATGGTATATCTTATTTAAACACTTAAATAGATAGAGCCCGTAATAAAAACAAAACAAGTCTTTTATTAATATCAATGAAATCAAAACAGATAAAAGTTATTCCTAAATCCTAATACATGATTGTACTTAGGACATATTCCTTTCACAGAGTCTTTGACTGTAGTAGGCACAGTGTGTGCATCCTGTGTATCCCTAATGGTTTTGGATTTCTTCTTTTTAGCATAAGTTTGGGGTGAGCTTGTGTCCCTTACCCTTTTGGCATGTGCTCTTGGCTGAGAGCTTTGTTCAATAGTTACATCCTTTCGGGAGGATGCAACTTGCAATTAGCTAATATCCTTATTAAGCACTGCAGTTCATTGGGAAACTGCAGTGTGACTAGGCTGGGATTCACTCACTTCTCCAACCTTATTTTTAGGGCTTCTTTGATGTTCACCTGTCCCTCACCAGCCTCACTTCCCTTCACACTCCCCTCTTGGATTTGTGTGGATTTTACAACTAGCTTCTATTTAGAGAAACTAGAGGGGGCTTTCTTTGATTTGGGTTTGGAAACCTTTGGTTTTGTGGCTTGGGTAGGCATCTATTTGGTCACATTCACAGATGCCATTTCCACAGTTGATGGCAAAGAAGTAGGTGGTTGAGAAGTAGTAGTAGAGATAGAGACATTTACCTCACTTACCTGAGGCAATTCCATGATTGGCACGTAAACCAGGGGAACCTCACTGTGATGGTTTGCCCTATTCAAGTCAGCAATAACCCTTCTTTCTTGAACCCAACAATCAAGCTTGTTGGTTGGGTTCTCAATAATGAGATCTTCAGAAACAAAGTTAGCCAGTAATATAAAGAATCTAACATAATATATGTTTTTAGATCTTAGGCAATTGAAACATGCATGAATTATAAAACTGTTTATGTAATAGTTTGTACCTTTGAGAGAAAAGGTAATGGTTTTGTCACTTGTTGTAAACATGAGTGGTCCATATCTCTTCAACCACTTCACAATAGATAATAGGAGACTCTAGCATAGCATACTTTAGTTTGCAACTTCGAATGGAATCCATCACTTTACGATAATCATCAGAAGCAACAATCTCCTTGTTTACTAATGCAAAGAAGTTGTTCTTTTCATACACAAACCCAGATTGGGACATGATCCTGACTATTGGTGCCATTGCTAAGAATGAGAATAGTTTGCAGAGAGAGAAAAAGAATTTTCTTTGGAGAAGAAATAGTTAGGGAAATTGCTTGAGAAAGATAAAAGTAAAGAATAGAAATGTACTTAGCTTATATACTTTCTCATAAATAAACTGTCACAAATTAAAAAGTGAAATAAAGTAACCAATCAAATTAGCCCAAAATAGCCGTTTAAAAATAAAGAAAACTGTCAAAATTCTAAGATTATCTGTTGAAATATACATACAGGATGTAAGTAAATTCGATGAATAATGCTCAAAATCAACGGCTAAGATTGAGTGCAATTCGACAGATAATGTTAAAGGTACCTAGAGTAAGAGTTGACACTTCGACGGATGTTATAATCCAACTGATATTCATTTTCAACGGATAATGAACATTCGTCGAGATACAAATTCTGACTTAGTCAAAATTTTATCTTAAAAAAGAAATGTTAACTTTTACTCTGGCTGCATTACAAATTGCTTAGACATCAAAATAGATTAAGAGTAATTAAGCATACCTAACTCACTTACCAACCTAGTGAAGGTGGATTCATCAAGTGGCTTGGTAAAGATGTGTGCAAGTTGTTTTTCACTTGGAACAAAATGAAGTTCCACAGTACCATTCATAACATGCTCTCTAATGAAGTGGTACTTGATATCAATGTGCTTGGTCCTTGAATCTTGTACTGGATTCTCAGTGATGGCAATAAAACTTATGTCATCACAGAAAATAGGAATCTTATTCACCTGTAGACCAGAATCCAACAGTTGATTTTTTATCCATAAAATCTGTGCACAGCAACTACCAGCAGCAATGTATTCAGCTTCAGCTGTAGAAGTAGAAACTGAATTTTGCTTTTCACTGAACCAAGATACTAGCTTGTTTCCTAGAAATTGACAGGTTCATGTTGTATTTTTTCTATCAATTTTACAATATGTATAATCTGCTTCTGAATAACCAGTTAGATCAAAAATAGAATCTCTAGGATACCAAATGCCAAGTTTTTGTGTTCCTTTGAGATATCTGAAAATTCTCTTAATAGCTATTAAATGAGATTCTCTAGGAACAGCCTGAAATCTAGCACAAAGATAAGTATCAAATATTATATCTAGCCTACTAGCTGTTAAATACAAAAGTGAACCAACCATGCCTCTATAGTCTGAAATATCCACAGACCTTTCAGTAGTGTTTAATTCAAGTTTAGTTGCAGTGGCCATGCGAGTTTTTGCAGATGTGCAATCCATTAGATCAAACTTCTTTAAAAGATCATAAATGTATTTGGTTTGACTAATGAATATTTCATCACTAACTTGCTTAACTTGTAAACCAAGAAAGTAAGTTAGTTCTCCCATCATGCTCATTTCATATTTACTTTACATCAATTTGGCAAACTTTTTGTAAAAAATTTCATCTGTGGAGCCAAATATAATGTCATCTACATAAATTTAAACAAATATACTAGAGCCATTAATATTTCTAAAGAATAAGGTTTTGTCAACAGTACCTCTAGTGAAGTGATTTTCTAAGAGAAACTTTGACAAAGTATCATACCAGGCTCTAGGTGCTTGCTTCAATCCATAAAGTACTTTCAAAATATAGTAGACATATTATGGAAAATTTGGATCTTCAAAACCAGGAGGCTGACTGACATACACTTCCTCCTCCAAATCTCCATTCAGAAAGGCACTTGTGACATCCATTTGAGACACCTTAAAATTGGCATGAGCTGCATAGGCTAAGAAAATTCTGATGGCTTCAAGTCTTACAACTGGGGAAAAAGTTTCATCAAAATCTATTCCTTCTTGTTGACAGTAGCCCTTAGCAACCAATCTAGCTTTGTTCCTGACAACTATGTCATTTTCATCCATCTTGTTTCTGAATACCCACTTGGTGTCAATAGGATTCTTTCCTTTAGGCTTGGGTACCAGCTTCCATACTTTATTCCTTTCAAATTGGTTTAGCTCCTCCTGCATAGCTAAAATCCATCCAGTGGATGATGCACTTGGTCTTTCGACGAATGTTGAATTATGTGCTTCATTAGTTGTATATTTTTCTGTATTTTCCTTAGACATTGGTTCTTGATCACTTTCATCATCACTGTCTTCATAAACCATCTCAACATTGTCAAATTTGAGGCTTTCATGGAAATCTCCATCTCGCAGTCCTTCAATCTTTTATCATCAAACACAACATGTACAGATTCCATAACAATGTTGGTTCTGAGATTGTAGACTCTATATTCTTTTCCTACTGCATATCCAATAAAAATGCCTTCATCTGCTTTGGCATCAAACATCTCATGCTGATCAGTTTGATTCCTTAAGATGTAGCATTTATAGCCAAAGACATGAAGAAAGTTTAGTGTTGGTTTCCTATTCTTGAATAATTGGTAGGGTGTCATGCATTTTTCTTGATTAATCAAAGAAATATTCTGAGTATAGCATGCAGTATTTACAACCTCTGCCCAAAAATATGTTGGTAACTTGACTCTTCGAGCATTGTTTTAGCAGCTTCAATAAGAGATCTATTTTTTCTTTCCACTACTCCATTTTATTGTGGGGTCCTTGCTGCAGAAAACTCATGCATGATCCCATTCTTTTCACAAAATAGTCTCATCACAGAATTCTTGAACTCAGTTTCATTGTCACTCCTGATTCTTCTTACTTTGAAATCGTGATGATTAATGATTTATCTTATGTGATTGATGATGATTTCACTAGCTTCATCTTTGGACTTGAGAAAATATGTCCAAGAGAACTTTGAGAAATCATCCACAATTACTGGACAATACCTTTTATTTGAGATTGACAATATGTTAACTTGTCCAAATACATGCATGTGCAGTAATTGTAGGGGTTCTTCAATTGTTGAATCAAGTTTCTTTCTGAATGATGCCTTGATCTGCTTTCCTTTCGGACAGGCATCACACAGTCCATCTTTTGATAATTCCACTTGAGGAATACCTCTCACCAAGTCTTTCCTGACCAGCTCAATGAGGTCTTGATGTTAAGGTGGGACAGTTTCTTGTGCCATAGCCAACTTTCATCTTGACTTGCCTTGCTAAATAGGCAAGTGACAGTTTTTGCATTTGATGAGTTGAAATCGGCTAAGTACACATTCCCTTTTCTCACTCCAGTGAGAACCACTTTGTTGCTTCTTTTGTTGGTCACAACATAGGCTTCAGAATTGAAAGTTACTGAGTTGCCCTTATCACAGAGCTGGCTGATACTCAACAAATTGTGCTTGAGTCCATCCACTAGGGCAACTTCCTCAATGATGACATTGTCCTTTGAAATCAAGCCATATCCCACAGTATAACCCTTGCTGTCATCTCCAAAAGCAATACTTGGGTCACCTCTCTCCTTGAACTCAGTGAGCAGGGCAGAATCTCCAGTCATATGCCTTGAGCACTCACTATCCAAATACCAAAGATTCTTTATGTTTCCCTGCACACAACAAAATCAAATCAAGTTGATTTTGGTACCCAAGTTTCCTTGGGTCCTATTTTGTTAGCCTTTTTCTTAGGTTTTATAGGCTTGTCCTCATTTGACTTAGGCATTTGTAGTTCATCCTTAGTCAGTTGAGTAGAGTCCTTAAAACCATTCATCATTGCAGAATTATCATGCACAGGCTGATTACCATGGAAAGGCATATTCTGTGCAAACATGTTATTTCAGTATGGCATGCTAAATGGTATTTGTGGCATACTAAATGCAGCATAGTAAGGATTTTGAGCAAATGGCATATTAGCAAACTGTGCATTCAAATTATGTGCAGACATAACATTTACAGGCATTATAGGCATGCTGGGAAATGAAGGTGGTGTAGACATAGGAGTAGGCATAGCAAGTTTGCAATTAGCAGATAAGTGATTAACACTACCACACTTAACACATATTTTCTTGGTACATATTTATCAGGTGTATAGTTGTTATGTTTGTTAATTCCTACTTTCCCATTTCTATTGTTTTTCCTTTTGGATTCTACTTTTACTTCAATTTTCTCCAATCGATCATTCAATTGCTTGATAGACAGATGTCCTACATTGACTCTTTTGTTCTTGTTCACTTGACTTATTTATCCTGGAACAAAATTCTTAGAAACTGATCCATATTTCTTATTTAACTTAGCTAGCTTGGCTTTGCTATCTGAATTTCTTTCAGTCAACGGATGTGATTCCTAGTCTTTCGACGGATAGTCCTTTTGGTCTTTCGACGAATAACATTCATCATCCGTCGAATCCACATCCGTTGAAAGTCTTTCTACCAAATTAGAATCTAATTTCTCCCTGCTCTTTTTCCAGGCTTCATCACAGAAAGATTCTATACCTTGAACTTTAGTTATTTGAGCATGGACATCTCTAGATGATTTCCATGCCTTAATTACTTCATGTTCTCGTTCAAGCTACTTTCTTAAAATCTCCTCTTTCTTTAATGGTTCAGTTAGTTCATCTTTAGCAATCCTGCATTCTATCTTTAATTTCTTAAATTCAACAAATTGAGTCTCTAGCACATTATTTCTTTCACATAAAAATAAATTATTCTCTTTAAGTTTGGTGTTTTCTTTAGTGGGAGACTTAAGTGTAACACACAGATGGTATAATTCAGTAGACATGTCATTTATAGCATCATCACACTCAGCTTTAGATAAATGTGCTAGATTAGTGGTGATTGCCTGATTACTAGATGAACTGACTTCTGTTTCATCTGGTTTGGCCATAAGTGCTAGATTGACATAACTTGTATCTTCATCCTCTTCTAATCCATCTGCAGCCCAGTCATTTTCTTGTATAATGAAAGCTCTTTCCTTTTGTTTGAGCAACTCAAAATATTTCTGTTTATAATTAACGGGATCAAACTTCTTTTTACTAGAATAAGACTTTCTGCATTCATATGCAAAATGACCTGCCAAGCCACACTTGAAACATTTGAACTTGGACATATCAACCATGTTTCTGTTTAACTTAGCTGCTCCAAAATTCTTCTTGAATTTGAGCTTGAAAAATCTCCTGGATAGAATAGCAAGATGCTCATCTATGTCATCCATGTCATCTTGACTAAGATTTTCCTCATGTTCAGCTACTAGCCCTTTTCCTTTGCCTTCATAAACTCTAAGGTTTGATGCAGATTCAACAGCTTCAACCTTTGTCTCCTTCTCCTTTTCTTGCTCAGCAACTAATGCAATGGATCCTCCATTTTTTCTTCCTTTCTCCAACTTCTCATCTTACTCTATTTCAAGCTCATAAGTCTTTAGAATCCCATACAGTCTATCCAAGGTGAATTCCTTGTAATCTTGAGAATTTCTCAATGAGACTGTCATAGGTTTCCATTCCTTTGGCAGAGATCTAAGGAATTTGAGGTTTGAATCTTTTGTTTGATAGATTCTTCCATACAGTGTTAGAGCATTCAGTAAATTTTGAAATCTACTGAAAATGTCAGTGAGTGATTCACATTCTTCACTGTGAAAATGCTCATATTGTTAAATCAAGAGTTACATTTTGTTTTCCCTTACCTGCTCAGTTCCATCACATATAACTTGAATTGTGTCCTAGACATCCTTAGCAGTTTTGCAGTTTATGATGTTGTCAAACATGTCACCTTCAACACCATTAAACAAAATGTTCATGACCTTTTTATCCTTATGAACTTGTTCAATATCAGGATCAGACCATTCTGCTTTAGGCTTTGGGACAGATGGTTCATTTCCTATAGCAGCTCTCATAGGGACATGTGGACCTTTCTCAATGCAGTCCACATATGCTTCATCTTGAGATAGGAGATGCATGTGCATCTTCACCTTCCAATATTGATAATTGTCTTTGTCCAGAAATGGAATTTTCACTCCAACATCTTTTCTGCTCACCTTGTTAGTTGTTGTGATCTTTAAACTCTTTGTTCTTCAAGAGCTTTCTCTGATACCAATTGTTATTCCCAAACAATCTAAATAAGAATTACAGAAGAGGGGATTGAATGGAATTTTGGCTCCTTTTCAGATTTTAAGAACTGTTCTTCTATAAATAAATAACTGTGTTTGATTTTGCAATAGTGCGGAATGAAAGTAAAATAGAAATCAAATCACAAATCAATTAAATACAAGTATTTAAAAACTTTTTGGTGGATTGAACTTTTCTACCAGAGATATATATTAAGTAGAGAACTCTGTGTTTCAAAATGAACATAGCTGCTTACAAGTTGAAGAACTAGAACTGAGAAATTCTTTACAGATTTTGCCTTATCTATTTCTCAGGTAATTGCTTACTTTCTTGGATACAATTTAACTTGCTACACTTGGTTTATATATCACCAAGTTACATGATAAAAAGATAAGATAATAAGACAAATCATATCTAGTCTAACTTTATGCTACTACACTTCTCTTTTCAGGTGCCTTGAATATCATCTATTTAGCATGGAAATAGAATTACTTCTTTTTTTCTCTAAATCCTTCAAACAGACTGCCACATTCCATTTGCATACAACCACCGCATGTGACTGTCAAGTCACTATCAACTGCTATTTTAATTTGAACATCCGTTGAAACTTCATTGAATCATCCGTTGAAACTGAGGTTGATCATCCGTTGATACTTTGGCTGATCATCCGTTAAAACTATGTAGATCATTCGTTGAAGTTTTATCTGAGCATCCGTTAAAGCTTTCTGAATTATCCGTTGAGACTATCTTCTTGACAGTTAACTCTATTTCATTTATACAAGATTACAAGGCATCAACTATTTACAATTAACCAACCTATCTTGCATATCAATCTAGTAGTCAAAATGACTTAAATATTTCACAAGGATCTAGTTCACTAAGCTATTTAAGTATGCAGAAATGTGCTACTAATCTTATTGTACATAAGCTACTCTTTCAACGGATGTCGAAATGATCATCCGTTGAGAGCTACAAAATCAGTTAATTAAAATCTACTTAGTGTTTTGTTTGAGTTAACATCAAGTACACAACATATTCCTAACAGAACCGCATTTCAGAAATTAAAAAGTACAACCCGCACCGCACTGTGCGGTTTATTAAAAATTCAAACCGCAACACGAAAATTAAAAACCGCGTTTTGCGGTGCGGATTGGTGTGGTGCGGGCGGTTTTTGCAGTTTATGCGGTTTTCTGCTCACCCCTTATGAATCAGTTACATATTTTTTTTATCCCAGATGAAAATATGTATAGATTTGTTTTAGTTCAACGTTGTTATATTGACTAATCAATTATTTTTTAATTTTGTTTTAATAAAATAAATAGACTTGCCCATGATTTTTGGAGGATTTGTTTTAGTTGAGAAAAATAAAAAAGGTAACTCGTATTATAATTGAATTTTTTTTAGATTTTTTTCTATTATAAGTTTATTACTAAAGCTAATAAAACTTTTAAATAAAGTAAAGGTAATTATGTAAAATAATTAAGAGTAATTATGTAAATTTTTTTTTTAAAAGTAATTTGGTAAAATGACCATGTACCAAAAATATGTATCGACAACTAAACTTTTAATTTTTCGTCTATTATAATATGGTATATATAGTATATATAGACATATAGATAGATTAGTTTGTTATTAGTAATTTTAATATATAATTAAAGTGAATTGCCGTGATATTTTTGGGAAAAGAGGTATTTTAGTTTGGGGAAGAAAAAGTTTATGTGTTTTACTTAAATAAATAACTTTACATATTAATTAAGTAAGGTTAATTAAGTTAAAATAATTAAATTATTAAGTAAGGATATTTAATTATAGACATATTTGTAATTATAAGTAAAGACTTCTTCCGTTAAATAAATGGTAAACAGTATCTATATTATATTATAATAACTGAAATAAGGTAGATTTTGGTATATGCTCTTTTTTTGGTTGATTTGCTTATACCCATTTATGACCGTCGAATCTTTTAATTAAGTGATCGGGATCATTTGATACAAATACTAAAATAATATACACTACTCAAGTTTTCAGGTTCGAATCCCGCCAACAACAAATATTTATATTATTATTTTATACTACTCAAATTCTTAGGTTCGAATCCTGTAAATAACAAATATTTATATTATTATCTATATACTATCCAAATTTCAGGTTAGAATCCCGCCAATAACAAATATAAATATTAATATTATTTAAAATATATTATAAGGTTCATGATTCAAATCTCATCAATTATATACTATTTTATATTAATGAAAAGAATTTATTAATATTTTTAAATAATATAAAAATATTAATAAAGAGGGTTGTAAAGGTGATATATCTAAAAGTTTGCCAAGGAAGCAAATCAAATCAGGTATCTTTAAAAGAAAACAGAATCTCGTCCTTTGGAAAACATTGGGGTTGGGGTATATAATTGTCATGTATGATGCCATATTTTTTTTGACGACCAGTATATTTTATCGATCAACACCCACTTCACAAAATATTCAAAACATTAGTTGGAACATCTCACCTATCGAAAACACTATCGATTCAAGAGGTGACAATATACAAACTGTGCTTCTGATTGCTTGTATTATCACCAAGCTATCCGACTCCGGCTGAACTGGAGACCGGTTTTTTGCTTTAATCCAACTTAACGCTTCCTTGATTGCCATAACCTCCGCAAAAACAACAGCTGCATCGGTTGTCATGTATGATGCCATATTTAAGTAGTTGTTTGATAAACGAATTATTACTTTTAAGGATAATTGGGTAAATATAAATTAAGAAGGGTAATTACGTAATTTCACCAAGTAACTAGTACTGATCGGCCGACTACAAAACTTTCATAGTATACATGTATTTACTACTCATATAAATTATTTGAACTTTTATTTTGTAATAACTAATGAATCATATAAAATTATAAAATTATTTTAAAACTTAAAAAAAACCAAAGATGTCAAACGTAATTTATTGTTTATATATCTCGTAGACTTGTATAAAATCTATTTGATTCTTTAACAAATGGAAAGGTATGAATATTAGTTTAACAAAAAAAGTTAGCTATTTAATATTTTATTTTTCATTTTAGCGAAGTCAAAAGATCAAAAGAAGAATTTATTTTAGAGTAAAATTCAAGACGTTTACATGAAAACTTTAAATTTTGCAACTTGTGTACATGTAGTTTGGTATCCGAAATTAACAAAAGATGTCCATTTTATGTACAACCGTCAATTCCATTTAACACCGTTACCGGATGCTATTTTTTAAATGTAAGATGTGCACCTAAAAATTCAAAATCGTACAATTTGTGTACCTTAGTTTAAAGCAAAAATAAAAAATTTGTATGCACTCTTTTTAAAATTATTTATTAATTTGAAATTGTATATAAAAAAGAATCAATTTAAAGTGAAAACACAAAATAAATATAAATTTTACGGGTTTAGTTATTTTATTTTGGCTCTATCTTCAACAATGTTTAATTTAGAGATGGATTAAAAGTATTATCCAATAAAAAATTTCTAACGAACCTATGTAATTTGTTTCATCAATTTATTTTAATATCTAACGAACATTATTACATTGGTCGTCACATATCATGACTCCCAATATATAAAGATATAATATATTAAATCCGACAATTTATTACACGACGTGGAATATAGGACATGGTAATACACGAAAATTTTAGTATTTATGTCTATATTTTGGGTACACGACACGAAAGTATATGAACGAAACTACACAATCGAAATTTATTTAGTGTCAATTTTGTATTTACCCTACGAGTACACGACTTATAGCGTATATATTTCTTTTAATTAAATATTAATATTTGTATTAATAGATTTAGGGGCGAGTTATTTAGTCCAAAAAACCTACGAATACTTTAGCGGTGACCCGCAAATCATGAAATTACGGTTATGTTTACCAGACTCACTTTTAAGTCATACATTTTTTCAAAAACATCATTTTCTCCGGGAAATCGTAGAATTTGTTATAGTGTACTGATTTTATTGTATACGGTAATTCGTAGGATAAATAATATTTTATTGAGTTTTGTTTACTTAATTTGTACCTTTATTTTTTTTTAATTTTTTTTTCGGTTTTAAAACTGAAATTGAATTGATTAAAATGAACTAAGGTCTTTGAAAGCGAAACCGAACTGAATTCGATCGTGCTGCATTTTAGATTTTAAAATCGAAAATTTAGGATTTTACTCAAAAATAAGCAAATGCCCAAGATATCCCTTAAAAATATGTATGTTTTTTTATTTTTAAATAATAATTGATATTTTTAAAATAAGACTTCATATTATAATATTGTATACTTCATGTTATATATATATATATATATATAGGGCTACTCCAATATAAATCAATTTAGAATAGAAACTAGGAACCAAATAATTTTTTATTAAAAATTACTTCGAAATATAACACATATGGTATGCAAATCGATCGTTGTGAGTTGTAGAAAAATACTGTGAAATCTGATTTAAAAAAACTTACGGTTTGACAGAAAAAATCAAATTAAAAACGGAGGGGAAAAGCTGAAATTAGGTGTGGGAGGGTGCAGGGTAGTTGAGTGGGGTGATTTAGGGAACCATTAGATTAAGTAGATGTAATGGCTTAGATTAACTATAAATTTCTATTTTAATTTTATTTTGTATTTTATCATTACCCTATATATATATATACTATTTATCTAAAACTGTTATATCGTAATTAGTTTATTTGGATTAGCTAGAAGGTAATGCTGAAAAATGTCAAACTTGTTGAAGCTAATTTCTCAAACAATATAAAAATCAGTATAAGAAATGTCCAAGTAATAAACCGAAGTCACTATTTCAATTAATTTCAGATTGCTGAAAAAATGTGTTCCACCCATAAGTCCATAATTAAAATACTAAAACAATTGCACTTAATCGTTTAATTCCTTGCACCGATTAAAAAAACTGTAATTAACTAGCAAAAAGAAAAAAACACATTAATTAAAAACCCACAGAGATTGATAGTACTGAGTCTCAACTTAGGAGAATCCAGATGATCCAAAACAAGCAATGAAAAGTAAAAAGCACCATAACACAACTTGAAATTAAAAGGAAAGAAAGCTTTAGCCCATTATCACCCAACCACTTGGCATCCATCCATGTAGAGCTACTAGGACCTAAATTTACCCATCGGATGATCAGTAAAATGGGTCGAAAGAAATCTGACCATCATGGAAGGGAGTAAACATTTCGAGCATGTCATCACGATCCTCATGTCCTGATGTGGTACTAGGAGCAGGAGAAAAAGGGGCAGGAGCCGGAAGAAACTGGGAGTGAGAGTAAGGGGCAGGAGCCCAAGCAGGAGGAACCTGAGTAACAGGGGCAGGAGCCGGAGCAGTAGGAATCTGAGTAACAGTGGCAGAAAGCCGAGTGGGGAAAACTTGAGGAACCGGAGCAGAAACCATAGAGGGAAAAACCAGGGGAACATATGTGGAAGTATTTTCAAGCAGTCCGATCGGACTCTGAGCAGGAGCTGGAGCAGGGAAAACCAGAGAAACAGGAAGAGGCGCCAAAGCAGAGAGATCCTGAGGAACAGTGGCAAGAGCCGGACTAGGAAAAGCCTGATGATCAGGAGCCGGAGCAGAAAGAAGCTGAGGAAAAGGTGCTGAAGAATCTTCAAGCATCCAATTCTCAATCGATGTCAGGCGAGAGATTCCAGTGTCATTGTAAACGCTCTTCTCCTCAGTATTTTGTGGACTAGTAGTCATCAAGTTCCCTCCTGTTGCATTCTTAAACCTCTTTTCATAGTAGGCCTTTAGGTAGTCCAATCCAATAGTAACAGAATCTCCATTTTTAGAGCCTTCATGGTTCTTTTCTCTCTCATCACCAAAGCTATTAACTGTACCCAGCTTCTTCTTCAGATGGGTATGCCAGTAGTACTTGATGTCACTATCTGTCCTAGTAGGCAGGTGTTTAGCTATGGAAGCCCATCTACACGTATATGCGACCAAAAAAATTTAGCATTGTTATTTCCATTAACATTAAAATATACATTTAAAGAAAGAATAATACATTCCAATCGGGTCAATATTGTTTATAGAAATCTTTTTTTTGTACAAATGCACATTTTGTCTCATACTTGTAATTGTATAGACTTAAATCTGAATCTGAATTTATATTTTCGATATCATAAATAAGATTTTTTAAATACTTGTTTAAAATAATTAGGGGCCTTTTCAGAATTTTTTTTATAAAAGAGATAGGCCAATAAATTCATCTTTTAATTGTCCCGGAGCCCGTACCGGTTTCCAAGGATAGCTTGATGACGGATAATCATCATGTCTTCCGCAGGAGTGAAGTTTCCGCGTTTTATACCAGGCCGTAGATAATTCTTCCACCTCAATCTGCAGCTTTTACCACACCTCTGCAACCCTGTCAAATCACATAAAATGTACATAACTGATCAGGATATATAAGTAGACAAAAACTCACAAAGTGAACCATAAAAATTAAGAGTGATACAATAGAAAAAAAAGAAAGTAATGTAAACATCAAAACATCATCTTTATGTTTCAAAGAAAAGAATTTCTACTTCTACAAGGACTATCGGATGATCTTGTTTTTCATTTATTTCGTACAATTTTTACATATATTTCAACAAATTATTGTATTAAAATAATTAAAGACTATATACATATATATACCAGCATTTTTAGGAACAAGTCTCCAATTGCCTGGACCGTGATCTTGAATGTAAGACACCAATGTGATGTCTTCTTCAGGACTCCACAGTCCTCTCTTTGGCTCTCCCATTCTTTCAGCAACAGGTGGCCTCTCCATCTATCTCTTTTCCTTCTCTCTTAATATATAGAATATGTGTATATATATGTAAGAGACGTGAGAAGCTCTTTTGTACAGAATGAGTGGCAGAGTGGGTATTTATACCAATGGAAGATACTCGGGTAATAACTTCTCGCTGATTACCTACTAACCATACAAAATCTACTTTAATATTTTTAACAAAAAGTCAGCAACTAAATTTCTTTTTAGATAATTTTATCCCCCTCTATAAATCACCATTAATATCACGTTGAAAAGTGCTACCTCCGTTTCATTTTAATTTAACTAATATTTGACTTTTTGACACGGTTTTGAGGTGTAAAATTGTTATAGTTAAACTTGGTAATATTCTCTAGTTCTTAAATCAAATATAATTTAGAGTCTAAATTTCTATTTGATAGAAAGATTTGAAATAAAATTTACTGTATGTAAAAGCGTGACTTTCTACACCTCAATATACGTGTCAAAAACTTCAATTAAATGGTACGGTGAAAGTGATAAACAGTTGCATATTCAATTTGAATATCTTTATACCAAATTATATTAGATGAATATTCAACGGGGTACCATTGTACTATTGACTTTTAAAGTTGGTGCGATTACTTTTTTCAATCCTACATGTGAAGTTGGGGTACGTTTAAACTTTTAATTCTACTAACAGTACCTTTCTTTTAGTAAAACGCCCGAGAAACGTATGAGGATACCATGACATATAAGAGTAAAAAACAACATTTGTCAGACTAGCCACGGAAGTCACGAGTACAGTGATAACATAGGGAGCAAAAATGTCCAAACAAGATACTCATCAGTTTTAACATATTTTCAAAATACAAAGAATAATATTTTAAGTTTCCATCTATCATAAATATTTCTCAACTTAATCATCTGAAGATTACTTGCCTATTCAAAATTTCCGAATACTTAAACCTGTAATTGTCCATAAGTTTCGGATAGTCAATCAACCTAAACTAAAACACCTTCTCCTTTTATTTTACATGTCTCAGCTTGACATCGAGCTCTCAACCTATTCACTAAAATACGATTAATACAATTTACATCTCACGAATACATACATCTCACGAATACATAATAAACTTAAATCACCACTCATATAAATTACTCAATTCAAGTTATAATACATTTCACTTTTCTTCGAAATGCATTACAAACTTAATAAACCCTCTTTATTAATTAATTTGAATTAACAATTCAATTCATTAAAATCACAATAACAATAAGTTTCCCATCATTATGAATTATCTTTCGTACTTACTCATAATTGTTTGTAAAAGTGAATTTTTATTACCTATTTTGTGAAAGTACATAGTTGATTGAGGAAAGAAGGCAAAAAATGTTGGATGGAATATTATATGAGGGTCATATAGGTACTTTCTAAGATCTTATAATGTTTGACCGGAAGGTATTGTAAATTTAGAAAAGTAAAAATATAGAGAAATGATAGGTACCCAAAATCGGTTCCCAAAACTGTTCCAAAATGCCACGTGACATTTTGATTGGTCACCTCACAATCAATAAGATTGACACCATGCATTCATATCAATATCTCCAAATAAAATAGTCCAAATGACACATCACCAATGCCACATCATTTTGGAACTATTTTTTGAACCCAATTTTGGGTCTCTGGCACTACTCAAAGATATATGTCAAAAACGTAGTGGTGCCAACTACAAAAGTCAATAATACATTGATACTATAGATAATATGTATCATAAAAAAAAAGTATAAACCATTTTTGGTTAAGTATGTACTCCTCGACTAACTCAATCAATATTCGTTAATAGAAATTAGGGCCGAACTAAACTGTTAGTTAAAATCGTCCGGTTCGATAAACTCGTCCGATAAGTTTATCAAACTCGAGTTCGAACAACGTTTCTTGTCCGATAATCTTTACAAACCGATACGAACTTTTAAGGTGTTTGACTCAAGTTCGGTTCGTGTTACGTTTGAGTTGGGTTCGTTCGTCAAGCTCGAGAATAGGTATCAATAAAACAAAGTATAAACCATTTTTGGTTAAGTATTTACTCCTTGACTGACTCAACCAATACTCATATTGAGTAAAGTTCTATAAAGACCGCCTTTTTGTTGGAGATCTTGGAGACCACTTATGTTCTTCAAGTAAAATCTTGCATAAAAACATTGCAAAACTTATTATTTTGAGAATCATGTTACGCAAAGATCATTATTTAATTTAAAATGTTGAATATCATATATGTACTGCATGAATAACATTACAAAATATTTATTTTTACGAAACATGTTTAGCTTGCAAAACATTTTTTCAGTTTGTTGAACATACACATTCTACTTATTAAACTTAAAAGATCTTCAACAATTTTAATGAATTAGTGATATTCGTAGAACATACTTCACAAAATAATATATTTTATAGTGTTTAGATTGCAGAAAATAAGTGATCTCCGAGGTCTATAATGAAATAGGGGTCTCCATGGAACTTTACTCATATATATATATATTTATTGAAAAATAATTTTAAATTTTATTTAATGTAAAAAATTGTAGCCAACTTTTAATTAAATAAAATTTCATTAATAAAATATGTATTTGAAATAATTAAAAATATTATTAATAGACATTATTAATAATACATATATTATTTATACATATAATATTATAGTTATACTATTTTTTCGAACCGAACTCGAGCTTGACGAACGGACCGAAATCAAGCCTAACTCGAACCGAACTCGAGTCGAACACCTTAAAAATTCAATTATGTTTTTTAAGATTATCGGATAAGGATAAGAAACGGTGTTCGAACTCGAGTTCGATAAGCTTATCGGACGAACTTGACGAACGAACCCAACTCAAACGTAACACGAACCGAACTTGAGTCAAACACCTTAAAAGTTCGTATCGGTTTGTAAAGATTATGGGACAAGAAACGTTGTTCGAACTCGAGTTTGATAAACTAATCGGACGAGTTTATCGAACCGGACGATTTTAACTAACAGTTCAGTTCGGCCCTAATTTCTATTAACGAATATTGGTTGAGTTAATCGAGGAGTACATACTTAACCAAAAATGGTTTATACTTTTTTTTATGATACATATTATCTATAGTATCAATGTATTATCGACTTTTGTAGTTGGCACCAATACGTTTTTGACATATATTTTTGAGTAGTGCTAGAGACCCAAAATTGGGTCCAAAAAATAGTTCCAAAATGATGTGACATTGGTGATGTGTCATTTGGACTATTTTATTTGGAGATATTGATGTGAATGCATGGTGTCAATCTTATTGATTGTGAGGTGACCAATCAAAATGTCACGTGGTATTTTGGAACGGTTTTGGGAACCGATTTTGGGTACCTATCATTTCTCTATATCTTTACTTTTCTAGATTTATAATACCTTCCAGTAAAACATTATAAGGTCTTAGAAAGTACCTATATGACCATCATATCATATTCCATCCAACATTTTTTGCCTTCTTTCCTCAATCAACTATGTACTTTCACAAAATAGGTAAAAAAATCACGTTTAAAAACAATTATGAGCAAGTACGAAAGATAATTCATAATGATGGGAAACTTATTGTTATTGTGATTTTAATGAATTGAATTGTTAATTCAAATTAATTAATAAAGAGGGTTTATTAAGTTTGTAATGCATTTCGAAGAAAAGTGAAATGTATTATAACTAGAATTGAGTAATTTATATGAGTGGTGATTTAAGTTTATCATGTATTCATGAGATGTAAATTGTATTAATCATATTTTAGTGAATAGGTTGAGAGCTCGATGTAAAGTTGAGACATGTAAAATAAAAGTAGAAGGTGTTTTAGTTTAGGTTGATTGACTATCCGAAACTTATGGACAATTACAGGTTTAAGTATTCGGAAATTTTGAATAGGCAGGTAATCTTCAGATGATTAAGTTGAGAAATATTTATGATAGATGGAAACTTAAAATATTATTCTTTGTATTTTGAAAATTTGTTAAAACTGATGTGTATCTTGTTTGGACATTTTTGCTCTCTATGTTATCACTGTACTCCGTGACTTTTGTGGCTAGTCTGACAATTGTTGTTTTTTACTCTTATATGTCATGGTATCCTTATACGTTTAACGTTTCTCGGACGTTTTACTAAGAGAAAGGTACTGTTAGTAGAATTAAAAGTTTAAACGTACCCCAACTTCACATGTAGGATTGGAAAAAGTAATCGCACCAAATTTAAAAGTCAATAGTACAATGGTATCCCGTTGAATATTCATCTAATATATTTTGGTATAAAGATATTCAAATTGAATATGCAACTGTTTATCACTTTCACCGTACCATTTAATTGAAGTTTTTTGACACGTATATTGAGGTGTAGAAAGTCACGCTTTTACATACAGTAAATTTTATTTCAAATCTTTCTATCAAATAGAAATTTAGACTCTAAATTATATTTGATTTAAGAACTAGAGAATATTACCAAGTTTAACTATAACAATTTTACACCTCAAAACCGTATCAAAAAGTCAAATATCAGTTAAATTAAAATGAAACGGAGGTAGCACTTTTCAATGTGATATTAATGGTGATTTATAGAGGGGGATAAAATTATCTAAAAAGAAATTTAGTTGTTGACTTTTTGTTAAAAATATTAAAGTAGATTTTGTATGGTTAGTAGGTAATCAGCGAGAAGTTATTACCCGAGTATCTTCCACTGGTATAAATACCGACTCGGCAACTCATTCCTTACAAAAAAGCTAGGATGCTCGGACTCGTTTGGAAGGATCCGACACGGACACGGATCGGGGTGTCTGACTCTTTGAAATTCAAAATTAATGACTCGGGGACACGTTTAAAAAGGATCGAACACGGGGATTTGGACACGGGGTTCGTGGATCAATTTGAGGATCCCTTTTTAATTATAAATATTTATTAAAAATACATATATATTCTAGCCACTATATAGATTAATAATTCATCCAAACTCTAAATTTGATCATGATTTTTTTGCTTTTACCTATAACTATAACCATATTTTATTAAAACATAAATATTTAAATAAATTTATGAAATTAAAATATGAAAATGACGAAATAATAAGACAAGTACATGCTTTGTTTGATATTAATATAGGTGATGGAAGATTGTATAGAAGTAGGACCCGCAACAATAATATAGAAGATGTGTTTAGTATTTTCTATTGCTTTGTACAGCTTTTGTACAGCTGTAAGTTTCAATCGGTCTAATCTCTCTTACAATTATTGGTACCACAACAACCCAGCCCAACAACCCTCCTCCTCCTTTGACTTTTCTGCATAAGAACATATACATACAGAATATGTATACATACGCGAATATGTACATCATGTGTATACCATCAACTACATAAATGAAACATCATCATTCTTCTTTTCACTATTACGGCCGCCGGAATAAAACATATAGGTTCGCCGGAAACCACGAACCGAGTCATCGTTTTTCTTCTCTCTTCTAGTCGTCTTCTTCCCCAGCCCTATTTTCTTCTTCCCTTCCCTTCTTGGCAAGCCATCTTTCTCCTTCCTTTCCTTGACTCGCCGGAATTTTATCGCCGGCGGCCGTGTTCAGATTTCAACGGCAGGATCGGACCCGGATTCCGTGTCCGTACCCGGGTCGTGTCGTGTCGACACGGGTACGACAGGGTAAACAGGCGAGTCCGAGCATCACAGCAAAAAAGCTTCTCACGTCTCTTACATATATATACACATACTCTATATATTAAGAGAGAAGGAAAAGAGATAGATGGGGAGGCCACCTGTTGCTGAAAGAATGGGAGAGCCAAAGAGAGGACCGTGGAGTCCTGAAGAAGACATCACATTGGTGTCTTACATTCAAGATCACGGTCCAGGCAATTGGAGACTTGTTCCTAAAAATGCTGGTATATATATGTATATAGTCTTTAATTATTTTAATACAATAATTTGTTGAAATATATGTAAAAATTGTACGAGATAAATGAAAAACAAGATTTTCCGATAGTCCTTGCAGAAGTAGAAATTCTTTTCTTTGAAACATAAAGATGATGCTTTGATGTTTACATTACTTTCTTTTTTTCTATTGTATAACTCTTCATTTTTATGGTTCACTTTGTGAGTTTTTGTCCTCTTATATATCCTGATCAGTTATGTACATTTTATGTGATTTGACAGGGTTGCAGAGGTGTGGTAAAAGTTGCAGATTGAGGTGGAAGAATTATCTACGGCCCGGTATAAAAGGCGGAAACTTCACTCCTGCGGAAGACATCATGATTATCCGTTATCAAGCTATCCTTGGAAACCGAAATCAAGCCTAATACGAACCGAACTCGAGTCGAACACCTTAAAAGTTCGTTTCTATTTTTTAAGATTATCGGATAAGGATAAGAAACGGTGCTCGAACTCTAGTTCGATAAGTTTATCGGACGAGCTTAACGAACAATTCAGTTTGTTTACAACCCTAATTTATATTAACAAATATGAGTAAAGTTCACAAACAGTTCGTGTTAGTTCGTGTTCGGTTTGGTTTGATATGTTCGCGAACAGTTCGTGTTCGATTCGAATATTACTGAACTCGAGTTCGAACAAGAAATTTTGTCCCGTAAGATTACCGAAAAAGGTTCGGTCCATTAAGATTTTGTTTGAGTTCGTTAAAAGTTCATCTGAGTTCGGTTGGTTTACAATTCTAATAATAATTGGTCAACATGTGGGACCTAAATTTTCAAATAATGGAAATTGCATTTATACTTTTTCATGTCAGACTTCTAAGAACAAATTAAATACTTATACAAATAACAAAACAACGGGGGAGAGATAAAAAAGATGCAGGGTGGTTTGTCTGCTTGGTTAGTCCAGCATGGACTAATTCATACATCTTTGGGTTTTGATTATCAAGGAATAAAAACTTTACAAATAAAACCGGGGGATTGGCATTCCATTGCTGTCAATATATATATATATACACATACATACATATATATGGTTACAATTATCTACGCTCCCAATGTGCCATGATGTAGCACCAGGTGGACTGTTAGCTAGTGTGTATCATCTTACGAGAATATAGTATGGCGTGGATCAACCAGAACAAGTATGCATACAAGTATTTCCCCCTAGGAAGAATCCCTCGAATTCCGTCTATTTTTTACATTTAGAAAAGTGTAGATTTTTAAGAACGGGATTATTTTGATATGTTTGGAAAATCTTACGATAATCATCCACGTTTGAAACGCATCTTAATGCCAGAAAGTTGGATAGGATGGCCTTTATGTTAGGATTATATTGCCCCCAATTTTTATGAAATACAAGATGCCCATTGAAAAATAAGAAACTCTTAGTCACTTATTAAAAATATACATATAACTATATAGATTACATATATTAATATTTATATTAAAGTTGAAAGACAATATGACTATGTCCGTCTTTACTCAAAATAAAATAAATAACATGTTGGTCCTTGGTGGGTAAAGGGGAGTTATGAACTTTAAGTATTTTATTACAACTAGTTAATTTACGAACTTATTGTTCATCGGTTAATACATGTCGACTAGACTTGGTGACGTTTTAAATAATACATTTATGCTATTTCATATAACATATTTAATATAAAATAAATTATAAACATTATATTAAATTCAACTTTAATGTATAAAAATTGATACATGTATAGGGTAATATGCATATATACAATTTGTTCATAAAACAAGACATGATAAAATATATATGGATCTCTATAATTTGAAAATACAGGTGCCACATGTTGACCAATTTCTATTAATCGTATTTGCTTGGGTTAGTCAAAGAGTAGTTACTTAACCAAAAGATGGTTTGTACTTTAATACCAATATTATAATTTTATTTTTACTACGATCTAAAGAGTTAAAAGTTTAAAAATTAAACGATGAGCCAAACATTGATTAATATGTTTCCACAAAAATCGAAGGTCCATCCGAAAAAAGATAATTTTGCCAAAACTAATAAAACATATAGTTTACATATAAACGGTAAAGATTTACTTTTCAAAATCGGTCTCTTTTGGCAAGGGAATTTTTTCATGAACTTAAAAAAGTATTGCTTTTCACTTTCAAGAAAGAAATAATTTGGTTTTCTATTGGTGTTGAGATGTCAAAATTTTTGCCTAAGGAATCATGGTGAGTATCACTATGATAAGAAATGAGATTTTATATTAAAGACACATGGGCAATATAAAGGTAGTATCTATGAATAGAGTTCCAGATATAGAAATGCGGTATGCTATGCATTCTCTTCCTATTGGCCGAAGGTAAATAGTAAACAAAAGGGATTTTTCAATTTATTTTCTTGATAAACCTTTCAGATTAATGACATCTTATTTTATTGTTTCTCACACTACAATAATGAAGAGAGTTAACCTCCTGCTGACACTAGAACTTGGTAATGGTAATACAACATACCTTGCAAATCTTAAATGGTGTCATTCAAAGTTGTATTCATGTGTCTTCAAATACTTAATATTGTCCTCATGTTTCTCGAGACTAGATATTTCTTTTTCAAAGCATCCTGCAATATTGAATATAACAAAGTATTCAATTATAGCAGAGAATTCAATTATAATAGACAAAAGCACAAACACATATAATATGAACTTGGAGATAACATATTGAACTCTCATTTTTGTATCACCAAGTGCTTCCCCGACAAGATTGTCCCATTTTCCAGTTCACACTTATCAGTAGTATCATACCCACCCATCACGATCCACAAGTACGAAAGCTAATGAATTTCGGGCGGTTGGGACATTTTTCTGCTTCAAAAATTATATGATCAAGTATCCAGTTAATATTTAATAAGATGATGAAATACAATCAGTGCAGGCTCAAATTAACACAATTCGGCATTTTGGCCATTGTTTCAATAGAAAAGCCTCGCAGAGGCATTCCGGTAGTCCGGAACTCCTACCATTAAAATTAATTGTTGAGCGACAAGGTAAACAAGCTTTTCCATACAAGCAGGAAGACACACAAAATTCATACAAATTCAATGCATGCCACACGCACAACTAAAACAAACCTTTAGTACCTATAATATTTAGGTGAAAGGGTTTGAACTCCCAACTTTTGTTGTCCCAATAAGTTATCGTCCAAACATTTATAGCCTTTAGCAAGGCTAGTAACTTAACCGAACAAAGTTCTAATTATAATTTTAAATACGATTTTTATGTAGCCACATATTAACCAATATTTGGTGTGTAGTTTAAATATTAGATTCTAATTTTTAGATCATAACGAAAAAAATAAAAATACTAATACATTATAATACAAACCATTTTTTTCATTTTTTTCAGTTAAATTTCTAATCTTTTACTAACCCAACCTATATTAAGAATTGGTTGTGGGACCTCAATTTTCAAATTAAGGAATTTTCATTTATCATGTTTGACTTGTATTGAATAAATTACATACCAGCATATAATTATATAAGTTACATATGTCGACATTTTAATACTATAATCAACTTAATACAATATGTTTGTCGTTGCATGGTACAATGGTTGTTATGAGCTTTAAATATTCTATTTAAACTAGTAATTTTACAAATTTAACTATTTATCTATTTACATCTATGTATGAGAGTTGCCAAACCTATAAATGGTTTACATGTGCTGTGTCATATAATCTATGTATATTATTGTTATACAAATAAAACTCTCATTAGAGTAACAAATAAATATTGTATTAGATCCTAATATTTTATTTATATTATGATTTCAGATATATACAAATGTAAACAAATTACTATAGTATAATGATATTTTGATTATGATGTTTAATATATTAAAATACATTACTTAATTAATACAAATAAATATATTATGAAAAATAAAAGTCATAGAAAACTAAAGTAAATCGAGCATCAAGTTATAAGGTAGAGATATCAGTCGTCCATTCGTCCATTACCCAATTATGATAAATTAATTGTATGTTAATAATATTAAAGTATTACTTAGAAGGTACTTTGAAGTATTAAAATTAGAATAATATATGATCTTATTTGTAAAAAGTGTTTGGGAAAAAATCAAAAAACATGTACAAAATAGTAAGCTACAAGTGTTACTATTTAAGCTACAATTTGATATCTAAATGACTTAATTACCCATAAGGGTGATAAATCTGCATAAAAGTTATGGATATTAAGTAATACACATATCAAAATGAAGCTTATTGATCAATTCCCAAAAATAATTGTAAAGGAAGTAAGGAAATGGTTGGGGTATAATTTACTAGGACGGAGGGACGGGCTGACTTGTAGTAGTCTTTTAGATCATACATGAAATTCAGACAAAATTTAATACATATAAAGGTTATTTTGCAAATACAGATTGTTACAGATGTGTCAATAAATTTTCAACCAAATTCTTATAAACTTGACCAAGTCCTTGAGTTCAAGCTTGGTGCCATCTCTTCCCCACCGCTTATCTTATCTTCTCTCTCCATACGTGGGTATATAATATATTAAGAATTATATGATATAAATTATATCCAATATATACTGAAATGTTTATTTCAAAACCCTATAATTTAAGTCAAACTTTAGTTAATTTAACAAAAATTTAATTTACGATGATATAGATATAATATACTATCACCAAGAAACTTAAAATTAAATATATAGAACATTAATTTGATATTATACGTATAAAACTAATATTAACAGAAACTTAAATATCATTCTTAAAAGTACATTTATACATAAACAATGATCAAGACAATTGAAAATGATTTACTCTCCAAAATCAATCTATTTGGTCAAAGGGAACCTTAGTTTTTGATCCATAACATTTGGCGCCGTCTGTGGTAAAGCACAACAACAACCATGGCGAGAACACGGAGAGGAAGCAGCGTCCTAGAAGGAGAAACACCAGCGGGGACAACCCAAACGATTTCATCAACCGTGGAGGTACCTCCGCATTCAACCTATGTCGCCACCCAAGGAGGAGCCCAGGTAGAGGCAACTGAACCTCAACCCCAAGGGACGATTCCCCCGGCTCCTCAAGGTACGAATCCCCAACTTCAACAACTACATACACCTGTAAATTCTCGACTCGTTGGGTATGAGTATTCAACTGTTGTGACCACTAACCCCCCTTATGGGATGCCCCTTTACCCCGAGGTTGAAGGAAGTGGACATGCTGAACGGAGTGAAGGACGAGGGCGAACACCCCCCTACATACAAGGTTTGGCTCCTATCCCAGAGGATCAGGAATTTTCTGGTCCTTACACTGAGAGAGACTCTGAATCTTTAGATGATGAAGTGGCCCCAGGAAGGAGACGTGCTGGCAAAGAGCCAATGACTGATGGTAATCAACGTCCTAGGAGCACCCGAGGGGTGAATCCCCAAGAAGTGCAGGAGAGAATCAAGGCCCACGAGGCTGAGATTCAAAGGCTGAAGCGCGACTTGGAGCGCACCAGGCTCCCAGACTCCCATTACCACCTAGGGGGAGAAATCATCCTCCAATTATAGACCTGGATGGTCCGTCACAAAGAAGGACTGTAGTATCAAGAGTTGATCCAAGCAATCTTCTTCCCCTTGGAGATCCTGATGATTCTACTCCACCATTCACTGAAGAGATAATGAATCTCGAGGAAGTTCAAGATGCCCATTATCAAAGCTTATGATGGCATGGGAGATCCCGCTAATCATGTCAGGACATTCTCTAATGCACTGTTGTTGCAGCCCGTGAATGACGCTATTAAGTGTCGTGCCTTTCCTCAAACCCTGTCGGGGATAGCTCAAAGATGGTAAAGTCGTTTGCCCCCAAACTCTATTGGGTCCTTCAGAGAATTAAGTCAGGCTTTTATTAAGCAATTCATCAGCGGAAGAGTGCATGAAAAAAAGTTCAGCATCCCTCACGAGCATTGTGCAGGGAGCGAAGGAATCCTTGAGAGACTGCCTGAATCGTTTCACAAAGGAAGTTTTAAAAGTCCCGGACCTTGATGACAAGGTAGCCATGATAACACTGCAGCAGGGAACTAGGGATGAGTTCTTCAAGATGTCCTTGGTCAAGCGCCCCCTGAAAGCATGTTGCAGCTCCAAGATAGGGCCGGGAAGTACATCAAAATAGAGGACCCACTATTCCTTTTCCTTAACTTCCTTCTCTTTGTCCCCTTTATCACATTCTGTGTTTAGAGGTATAGTATCTTCCTTTTCCCTAAATTCTGGGATTTTTTCCTAATTTTTTGGAATTTTCCCTTAATTCTGGGATTTTTTCCTAATTTTTTGGAATTTTCCCTTAATTCTGGGATTTTTTCCTTTAATTTTCTGGGATTTTTTCCTTAATTTTCCGGAATTTTCCTTTAATTCCGGAATTTTTTCCTTTTTCTTCTTTTCTTTTTCTTTTTCTCTTCCCTTTTTTTTCTTTTTTTTAATACCTGTTTCGACCAGGAATCCTGTTCGACCAGAATCCTTATCGAATTATCCCTCATATTGCCCAGGTCGAAGCCCTTTCGAGCAATGCATTCGAGCAGGAATCCTGGACGAATTTCGGCCAGGATTTTTATCCATTTTTTGTTTTTTTAAAATCCTCCCCTTTTCGACCAGGATTTTAACCCTTTCCGTCAGGATCCATTTTTTTGACTGAATTAAACCCTCTTTTTTAACCCTAATCGAAGCTCTTTCAACCTCAAATATTTCGACCAGAAATCAAATAGAAATTCTGGTCGAATTGGGTCAGATTCTGGTCGATTTATCCCTGGTCGAAGGCATTTTCGACCTGAAATTTAATAAGAATTCTGATCGAATAGGATCAGGATTTTTATATGTTTTTTGGCCCATTTTTTCTCTGGGCTTTTCTTTTGGGCCAACCCCTTACTGGGCTTCTTTTAATGGGCCTTCTTCTAATTTGGACCATGCTCGACTTTTTATATTCCAAGGCCCAATAAGATCTGGTTTTATATTTTCTAACTTGGGCCTTTTTGCTAGGCCTTTCAAACATTTGGGCTTCCTTGGGCCCATTTTTTTTACAGGCTTTTCAATTGGGCCCCTTGTTTTTCCTGGTTTTTGTAGATAATGCTCATATATATTTTCTTCCAGATTTGGGACCCTGGTGCAGGGCTTTGATTTGAATATTTGGGCCCTTATCTGGACTTGATTTATTTCCAGGCCCAACAAGACTTAATTTTATTATTTCTCCTCAAACGGGCCTTTTTATTGGGCTTTTATAATCCCAGGCCTGGCAAAATTTGGGCTGGACCTTCATTCTTAAAAGCCCACATTCCAGAATTTTCTAGAATTTCTGAGTTTTTTCTGGATTCTTCCAGAATTTTCAAAATTACTGTATTAACTTCAGTTTTTTACTTAAATTTTTCCAAGAATTCCCTAGAACATTCCAGAATCTTCTTGTTTTTGGGCCTAAATGGGCTTTATTAAGGCCCAACTTGCCTTCCTTTTGGCTATATAAGGGTGAGTTGAGAGTATGATTTCCTCACACTTCTCATTTCATTTTTCACTCAACTCCAATCTCTTCTATCCTCCCCACTCTCAATATTCCTCTCCTTAGAGTTTTCCGGCCAACTCCCTAGCCTTTTCCAGCCTTCTTCAAGTTTCAAAACTTCCTTCCTCCTCCATTAATGGCAGACAAGGGTGCTGAGAGAGCGGTCAAGATTGCCTCAGCTTCGAAACGAGGTAACGATATTAGAATCCGCTCTTCTTACATGTCTTTACTTGATATGATCAACCCTAGAGGGGATGAATACCCCTCTAATGCAAATCTTGACTCTTTTGATTACTGCAACACTTGGCATAATATAGATTAAGATAAGTTAAACGCACGTTATAATGTTCGTCCCCCCTTTAGACTAGTTCCAGTTGACGGTGGCAATCGCACTTGTCACTGTAAGCCCAACACTCTTTTTTGTTTACACAGATGCCCTTAATGCTGGGCTTAGGTTTCCTTTTCATCCTTTTATCCCCCACTTTTAGCAGACTTGCAGATTAACCCCTGTCAGCTTTCTCCAAATGCCTGGAGGAACATTTTCCTTTATCAGTAGCAGTTTTTAGGAAAATCTTCCAGTGTTATAACAGTTCTTCGAGTATCTGTGGTTGGGTCTACATTAAACAAAGGCCCAAGTGTAAGCATATTTTTAATAGTGCCTTCATTCCCGACAATAACCAACATTGAAGGAGTAGTTTTGTCGGGTTAAGGTGGGAGAATGGGGACTGGGGAACCCTCTTCAGATCTTCCTTCGGGAAGGTTAGCGATGGTAGCCTCAAATTCATTCACCTAACCCCCGAGGAAACTATCATTTATGATGAGCTCACTCGGGATGATGGTGCCACTATCAGCTGGACTCTTTTAGAGAAGTTTTCCCTTATTCATGTGGGGCTATCCTCAGTTTCTCAACAGGGTATTTTTCTTCTCTTCTCGTTTTTATTTTCTTCCATACATTATTGACACCACTTATTTTTTTTTTCTCTTGTTTTTGCAGCTGCTAAGGAAATTAATGAGGATAATGTGCCTGTTGTCGAGGAGACCGCGAGGATGAAGAAGACTCGTCTTGCGGGACTGGATACTCGGGGGAAGGCTACAGAGCCTAGCTTCTTAAGGAAGCATAAGGAGCCCATGGTGGAGGTTCCTGCTGAGGGAGCTGAAGCCCACAGTGCCCCTATTTCTGCTGCTGCTGCTCCTGTCTCTGCTACTACTGGAGCTTTTCAGCCTCTTTCGGGATTCCGCCGAGGGGATATCGTGGTTGGATCCACAAAGCACGCTTGGGATTGGTCTTACCACGGCGTAACCCCCAAGGACTTCACCGATGTGGTAGCTACTCCCGACCTGGAGAGGATAAAGCTCATAGGAGCTCAGTCCTTGGCCTCGGTACTACTCTTTCTTACAATTTCTCTCTTTTTACTTGTAGCATTCACTTTCCTCGTATCTTTGTTTATCGTTTCGTTTCAGTCTAACGCCTACTTCCAAGGCGCTGTGAGGCAAGCTGAATCTTGGAAGAGGGCTTCGAACAAAGCTGATATTGCCCTCAGGAAGCAGCAGATAAAGTACGCTGCTTTGGAGAGAAAGTTGAAACGTAAGGAGGAGGAGCTCGGAGAGTCCAAAGCATGTGCTTCATCTCGTACTTCATCAATTAGATCCAGGGCCAACCTTTGCCCTTCTACATTTTCCTCAGCATTAAAAGCTTGAATTCTGGGAGACGAATGTGATATCTCTACAGGAACAACCGCTTCTGCCCCATATGCTAACATAAAGGGAGTTGCTCCAGTCGTGACTCTACAAGTAGTCCTAGAGGCCCATAGTATTGGGAGTATTTCATTCACCCGGTTATTCCTCGACTTCTCGATCCTCTTCTTTAGTCCATCCAGGATTATTCGATTCGCCACTTCCGCTTGCCCATTGGCTTGCGGGTGAGCCACAGAGGTGAATCGTAATTCAATTTCATTCTCCTCACAATACTTCTTGAATTCCTCATTGTTGAACTGTGTTCCATTGTCAGTGACTAGGATACGGGGAATTCCATACCGGCACATGATATTTTCCCACAAGAATTGTGCAACCTGCTTAGTTGTGATTTTGGCCAAAGACTTGGCTTCAATCCACTTAGTAAAATAATCAATGACTACAATCAGGAACTTTCTTTGTGCCGTGGCCATAGGGAAAGGTCCAAGTATATCCATTCCCCACATGGCAAAGGGGATGGGAGAGTTGATAGAAGTCAACATCTCGGGGGGTTGTCGAACAACAGGTGCATGTTTCTGACAACGATCACATTTCTCACATATTATTTGGCATCGGCCATCATCTCGGGCCAATAGAAGCCTAAACGGGTTATCTTATGAGCTAGTGCTCTGCCCCCAAGTGTTGCCCACAGATACCTTCATGTACTTCCTCAAGAGCCAAGCGTGCCTCATTTGGCCTGAGACATCTTAAGTAAGGAACCAAATAAGATCTTTTATACAAAATTTCATCTATCAAGGAGTATCTCAGTGCTCGAACAGCCAATCTTCGGGCTTCGGTAGCATCATTTGGCAACCAATTGTTTTGAATATGGGCCTTAATGGGGTCTATCCATGACGTCCCCAGACCTATAGGAGCTACAAGCTTAACATCAATGCTCCGTGTCTTCAGAATGCAGAAGTATACACTTCCTGAACTTTCTTCTATCTCAGAGGAAGCAAACTTTGACAATGCATCTGCCTTAGCATTTTCCTCCCTTGGAATGTGCTCAACATGGCATTCATCGAATTGGGTCATCACAACTCTTATTAGGCGGACGTACTTAGCCATCATATCATCCCTTGCCTCAAACTCTCCCTTCACCTGGGATATGACCAACTTCGAGTCTCCACAGACCTTCAAGTTTTTGACTCTCAGTGTCCCTGCTAGACCGAGGCCAGCTATCAGAGCTTCATATTCTGCCTCATTTTTTGTGGTTGGAAAGTCTAACTTCATAGCATATTCAATTAAGAACCCATCGGGGCTTTGTAAAACCAAACCTGCTCCACTTGAATTTGTTTTTGATGCTCCATCAAAATAGAGGACCCAATATTCTTTTTCCTTAACTTCTTTCTCTTTGTCCCCTTTATCACCTTCTGTGTTTGGAGGTATAGTATCTTCCTGCCCCCGACTTCTTGGTTGGGTATGATACATTCCACCACGAAGTCAGCCAATGTCTGGGCTTTTATTGTCGTTCGTGGCTTATATTTGATATCAAATTCTCTCAGCTCTATTGCCCACTTGATCAGCCTCCCACTAGCCTTGGGACTATACTTGAATTTGTTTTTGATGCTCCATCAAAATAAAGGACCCAGTATTCCTTTTCCTTAACTTCTTTCTCTTTGTCCCCTTTATCACCTTCTATGTTTGGAGGTATAGTATCTTCCTGCCCCCCGACTTCTTGGTTGGGTATGATACATTCCACCACGAAGTCAGTCAATGTCTGGGCTTTTATTGCCGTTCGTGGCTTATATTTGATATCGAATTCTCCAGCTCTATTGCCCACTTGATCAGCCTCCCACTAGCCTTAGGACTATGAATAATATTTCTCAGGGGCTGATTTGTTAGCTTCTCAATTTGATGAGCCTGAAAGTAAGGACGCAACTTTCTTGAAGTCATTACCAAGGCTAAAGCAAACTTCTCAATAGAATAATTCAACTCAGCTCCATGCAGAATTTTGCTGACATAGTATACGGGTTTCTGGATTTTCAGTTCCTCCTTAACCAATACAACGCTCAAGGAATTTTCCAGAAACAACCAGGTATAAGTATAAAACTTCATTCAGAGCTGGCTTGGCCAATAACGGGGCCTGAGCCATATATTTCTTTAATTCTTCAAATGTCTTCTGGCTTTCCTCACTCCATACAAAATCCTTAACCTTCTTCAAGGACTTGAAAAACGACAAGCACTTGTTCCCAAACTTGGAGATGAATCGCCCCAATGCAGCAACCCTTCCAGTGAGCTTTTGAACATCTTTGATAGTCTTTGGTGGCTCCATGTCCAGGATTGCCTTTATTTTATCGGGATTGGCCTCGATTCCTCTCTTGGAGACCATCAATCCCAAGAACTTTCCAGATCCCACTCTGAAAGCACACTTTGCAGGATTTAACATCCTGTGATATCTCAGGACCTCGAAAGCTTCCCTCAAATGGGTTATATGGTCAGTCTTTACTAGACTCTTGACTAACATGTCATCAACATAAACTTCCATGGTCTTGCCAATAAGATCCTTAAAAATTTTATTTACCAACCTTTGATAGGTGGCTCCTGCATTCTTGAGACCGAATACCATAATAAGATAATAATAAACACCAAAATCAGTGATGAATGATACATTTGGGATGTCGTCCTTGTGCATCTTGATTTGATTGTATCCACTAAATTCATCCATGAAGCTCAGCATCTCATGTCCAGCAGTGACATCTATTAAGTATCTATCCTTGGCAACGGGAAACAATCCTTCGGGCATGCATCATTTAGGTCAGTGAAGTCCACACACATCCTCCATTTTTCATTGGCCTTTTTTACCATCACAGGGTTTGCTAACCATTCTGGAAATTGTATCTCCTCGATGAAACCAGCCTCTAAGAGCTTCTCTACTTTCTGTTTTATAGCTTCTTGTCTCTCTGGAGCAAAACTTCTTTTCTTTTGCTTCACTGTCTTCCGATTCGGATCCACATACAGCCTGTGAGTAATCAATTTCGGGTCTATGCCTGGCATATCAGCTGCTGACCATTCAAACACATCACTATTTTCTTACAAAAATTTCACCAACTTCCCTCTAAGGGGCTCCTCTAGTGTGGCTCCAACGAAAGTCACCTTCTCAGGATCCTCGGGGGCTAAAGGAACCGAAACAAAGTCTTCTGCAGGCTTCCCTCTTTTCTTATCATTCTCTCGGATATCCAGATCTTCAATAGACGGAACCTGCCCCCCAACTTCATCTGCCCTCAGTGAGGCCACATAACAACTTCTAGCCATTTTTTGATCTCTTTCTTCTCTAATCCCATTCCGGGTGGGGTACTTCATAACTAAATGGTAGGAAGAAAGGACTGCCTTGAAGGCATGTATCATCGTTCTTCCCATGATAGCGTTGTAAGTTGAACTAGCATTCGCCACCACAAAGTCCAACATTTGTGTTGCTTGCCTTGGTTCCTGACCCATGCTGAGGAAAATGAAGAAAGGCAAAGGCTAGCCCTGGATCTAATTGATGAAGTACGAGATGAAGCACATGCGAAGATAGTGGAATATCAGAAGAATGCTTCGTTCTACTACAACCTAAGGGTTAAGGAAAGGTTCTTCAAGTAAGATGACTTAGTCTTGAGGAAGGTGGAAGCTTCTGGTGTTGGGCAGAAAGGGAAACTTGCCCCAAATTGGGAAGGACCATACAAGGTCAAAAGTGTTCAAGGTAGAGGAACCTACAAGCTGTAGACTATGGATGGTTTTGAAGCTCCGAGGACTTGGCATGCACAAAACCTGAAAATTTACTGTGTAAAGTAATTGAGCACGATTCTCACTTGTCAAGGTGACAAGTAGGTTGAAAAGCACCTTGAAACTTTGCTTGCTTAGAATTACATGTTTTAGTTTTATTTTGAGGTTTATTAAAACTTATGTAAGGGATGAATCCCAACAGTTTAAGAGATTTAGAAAGTTCTCGAAATATGTTTAAATTCCTGTGGCAAGGCAAGTAAACTAAGTGCACGAGATGAAAGCATAAAGTTCGATAAATAAAAATGGTTCAAATAAATAGTTCAAAGTCTGATAAATTAAGTCTCAAAGACAAAGTAAAATAAATAAGCCACGCAGGGCTAGAAAAGCTCTGAGGAGCAGAGGTGCACTCAGCATCCATATCATCATCTTCGCCGCTCTCGCTGGAAGTCTCAGTAGTCCCGGAGGAGGAAGAGCTATCATCTGCAGCAGGCCTAGAAGATGACTCGAGAGGAGGAAAAAGCGGGTCCTGAGGGATACGATCCGAGACAACCACTCGGGTGCGAAACCTCTGTAGTAAAGCCTCGTCGTCAGGGCAGACATAGTCCGCTGGGTTAATATCAGGGCAAGCCTCGTTCACGGTCCCAAGGGCCGTGTCCCAGCCAGTCTTAAGAAACCCAGGAACACCGAGTCGTCCCTCACCCTCATAGACCGGGTAAACTCCTCCGAGTCCAAGTAGTTGTCAATCGCCTTACGCTTTAACTTTCTCTCCAAAACAGCGTCCCAGCCAGTGCTAGTCCCAGCCAGTCTTAAAAAACCCAGGAACAACCAGCTCAGCGTTGGACTCTCCGAGCTCCTCCTCCTTACGCTTTAACTTTCTCTCCAAAACAGCGTACTTCCTCTACTGCTTCCTGAGGGTATTATCAGCTTTGTCAGAACTCCGAAGCCCTCTTCCAAGTTTCAGCTTGCCTCACAGCGCCTTGGAAGTAGGCGTTAGACTGAAACGAAATGATAAACAAAGATATAAGGAAAGTGAATGCTACCAGTAAAAAGAGAGTAAAATTGTAAGAAAGAGTCGTACCGAGGCCAAGTACTGAGCTCCCATGAGCTTTATCCTCTCCAGGTCGGGAGTAGCTACCACATCGGTGAAGTCCTTGGGGGTTACGCCGTGGTAAGACCAATCCCAAGCGTGCTTTGTGGATCCAACCACGATATCCCCTCGGCGGAATCCCGAAAGAGGCTGGAAAGCTCCAGTAGCAGCAGAGACAGGAGCAGCAGCAGAAATAGGGGCATTGTGGGCTTCAGCTCCCTCAGCAGGAACCTCCACCATGGGCTCCTTATGCTTTCTTAAGAAGCTAGGCTCTATAGCCTTCCCCCGAGTATCCAGTCCCGCAAAGCGAGCCTTCTTCAACCTCGTGGTCTCCTCGACAACAGGCACATTATCCTCATTAATTTCCTTAGCAGCTGCAAAAACAAGAGAAAAACAAAAATAAGTGGTGTCAATAATGCATGGAAGAAAATAAAAACGAGAAGGGAAGAAAAATACACTGTTGAGAAACTGAGGATAGCCCCACATGAATAAGGGAAAACTCCTCTAAAAGAGTCCAGCTGATAGTGGCACCATCATCCTGAGTGAGCTCATCGTAAATGATAGTTTTCTCGGGGGTTAGGTGAATGGATTTGAGGCTACCATCGCTAACCTTCCCGAAAGAAGATCTAAAGAGGGTGCCCCAGTCCCCATTCTCCTACCTTAACCCGACAAAACTACTCCTCCATTGGTTATTGTCGGGAATGGAGACACTATTAAAAATATGCTTACACTAGGGCCTTTGTTTAATGTAGACCCAACCACAGATACTCGAAGAACTGTTATAACACTGGAAAATTTTCCTAAAAACTGCTACTAATAAAGGAAAACCTCCCCTAAGACAACAAACCATGAAACATAAAATGTTCCTCCAGGCGTTTGGAGGAAGCTGACAATGGTTAATCTGCAAGTCTGCTAAAATGTGGGGGATAAAAGGATGAAAAGGAAACCTAAGCCCAGCATTAAGGGCATCTGTGTAAACAAAAAGAGTGTCAGGTTTCCAGTGGCAAGTGCGATCGCCACCGTCAACTGGAACTAGTCTAAGGGGGGACGAACATTATAACGTGCGTTTAACTTATCGTAATCTATATTATGTCAAGTGTTGCAGTAATCAAAAGAGTCAAGATGTGCATTAGAGGGGTATTCATCCCTTTTAGTGTTAATCATATCAAGTAAAGACATGTAAGAAGAGCGGATCTCAATATCGTTACCTCGTTTCGAAGCTGAGGCAATCTTGGCCGCTCTCTCAGCAGCCTTGTCTGCCATTAATGGAGGAGGAAGGAAGCTTTGAAACTTGAAGAAGGCCGGAAAAAGCTAGGGAGTTGGCCGGAAAACTCTAAGGAGAGGAGTATTGAGAGTGGGGAGGATAGAAGAGATTGGAGTTGAGTGGAAAATGAAATGAGAAGTGTGAGGAAATCACACTCTTAACTCACCCTTATATAGCCAAAAGGAAGGCAAGTTGGGCCTTAAAAAAGCCCATTTGGGCCCAAAAACAAGAAGATTTTGGAATGTTCTAGGGAATTCTTGGAAAAATTTAAGTAAAAAACTTAAGTTAATACCATATTTTTGGAAATTCTGGAAGAATCTAGAAAAAACTCAAAAATTCTACAATATTCTGGAATGTGGGCTTAAGAATGAAGGTCCAGCCCAAATTTTGCCAGGCCTGGGATTATGAAAGCCCAATAAAAAGGCCCGATTCAGGAGAAATAATAAAATTAAGTCTTGTTGGGCCTGGAAATAAATCAAGCCCAGATAAGGGCCCAAGTATTCAAATCAAAGTCCTGCACCAGGGTCCAAAATCTGGAAGAAAATATACATGAGTATTATCATCAAAAACCAGGAAAAACAAGGGGCCCATTTGAAAAGCCTGTAAAAAAAATGGGCCCAAGGAAGCCCAAATGTTTGAAAGGCCCAGCAAAAAGGCCCAAGTTAGAAAATATAAAACCAGATCTTATTGGGCATTGGAATATAAAAAGCCCAGCATGGTCCAAATTAGAAGAAGGCCCATTAAAAGAAAAGCCCAGAGAAAAAATGGACCAAAAAACATATAAAAATCCTGATCCTATTCGATCAGAATTCTTGAATTTCTGGTCGAATGGATGAGGTCGAAAATGCCTTCGACCAGGGCTAAAAAAGGGGGATAAATCAACCAGAATCTGACCCAATTCGACCAGAATTTCTATTTGATTTCTGGTCGTAATGTTTGAGGTCGAAAAAGCTTCGACTAGGGCTAAAAAAGAGGGTTTAGTTCGGTCAAAAAAAATGGATCCTGACCAAAAGGGTTAAAATCCTGGTCGAAAAGGGGAGGATTTAAAAAAAACAAAAAACAAAAAATGGATAAAAATCCTGGCCGAAATTCGACCAGGATTCCTGCTCGAATGCCTCCTGCTCGAAAGGGCTTCGACCTGGGCAATATGAGGGATAATTCGACCAGGATCCTGGTCGAACAGGATTCCTGGTCGAACCCGGTATTAAAAAAAAGGAAGAGAAAAAGAAAAAGAAAAGAAGAAAAAGGAGAAAAATCCTGAAAAATTGCAGAAATTAAGGAAATTCCTTAAGAAATTTTCTGAAAAATATGAATATTTCCAGAAAATTAAGGAAAAAATCCCAGAATTAAGGGAAAATTCCAGAAAATTAAAGGAAAAAATCCCAGAATTAAGGGAAAATTCCAAAAAATTAGGAAAAATCCCAGAATTAAGGGAAAATTCCTGGAAATGAAGGAAAAATCCCAGAATTAAGGAAAAATTCCTGGAAATTAAAGTAACTCCTAAAATAATGGGAATAAAGGCAAATCGTTGTAAATGTGTAGGTCGCTCCACACTTTACGATACCCTGTAAGGGAACGAATGAACTTAACTTCTGCGAAACCTCTTCATAGTTTCCCAGAAGTTGGGGGGCAAATGATAGGGAATAAAATAAGGCATGAGTATGTAATTAATATGACATTAATTATATCAGAATTAGGCCAACAACCAGGCCCATTTGAGAGGGCCCTGAACCCTGAATATTAATTAATTTCGTAATTAATTAATGAAGGGATAAGTCACCTGATAAGATGAGTCCGAGAGGGGAAATAAATCCTTGTAGATTGACCTCCAAGGAACCTCGTGGGATAAGGAATCAGCTTCCTATCTCTTAGGACTCCAAAGTCCATTCTAATTTTGAGACTTGTCCACCAAGTCGCATAACCCAAGTCCAATTCAAGGACTCCCAACATCTATATAAGGGGACTCACCCCACAGATCAGAACTACGTTTTTACTTGATTTTTGGCATACAGCAAGGTACGTAGGTATCTTGTTAAGACAGATCGAGTCACGAAACACAAGAGCAGTCAAATTGAGCCTCGGAGCTCACATTCCCTAGTAATAAATACAGCAATTATTATACATTGGTTTTTGATCCATAACAGCGGTCAGAGCAGGAGGAAAGGAACCTGAGGATGGGAATGGGTAGGAGGGAACAGAAGCATGAAACCGAGCAGAGGAAACCTGCAGAATTGTAGCAAAAACCAAGGTAGAAAAATCCGAGGAACAAAAGCAGAAGTATTTTGAAGCATCCATTTCGCGATCGAATTCGGAGTAGCAGAAACCCAGGGAACCGAAGCAGGAAAACTCTTTTCCGATAAACAGTTGCATATTCAATTCAATTTTTTTAATATAACACTGTAAATGATAATTTGTGGGTACCACTATACTATTGGCATTTGCAGGTGTGCTTTTACTTTTGAATTCTACTTGTGCTAAATTTAAGTTTTAGTTTTCTATTTAATGGACATTTTCATTAGTAAAACTTTGAAAAACATGCAAAAGCCAATAGTATGAAATTCTGACATCTTGTTGTTTCTCAAACTATAATAATGACAAGAGTTAATCTCACGCTGACACTAGAACTCGAAAAATTATAGTACAACATAGAACATACAACATACCTTCCCGATTTAAAATGGTGTCATTTAAACTGTTTTCCCGCGTCTTCAAATATTTATTATTGTCTTCATGAGTTTTAGATGTTTCTTATTCAAAGGAACCTCTGATTTCAGGTTTGGGTAGGAGTCTGATATGGATAAAAATTTTGGGTTTGGATATGGATTATGCCATACACTACCCGATTCAATCTGATCCGATTGCCCCTAGCCTCTTTCAACAAATGATCTCTAGAAATTAATTAGATAATAAAAAGATTAATTATAAAACTATTCAAATATAGTTAATAATTCTGTTTTGTTTAACTAATCGATTTAGTATATTAAATACAAATAATAAGAATAAGAACATGTAAAATTACCACTTCTGTTATTAGATAAATTACGAGGGCTTACTGTGTTGTGTTCTATTATTATATGTTCGGGTGAAAGGGTTTGATTCCAAACTTCTGTTATCGTCCTAACATTTGCTTTAGCAAGGCTAGTAACTTAACTAAACAAAGTTCTATTTTATAATTTAAATATGATTTTTTAAGTAGACATATATTAACCAATATTTGGCGTGTCATTTCAATTTTAGATTCTAAATTTTTAGATCATAGGGAAAAAAAATACTAACATTATTATAATAAAAACCATTGAAAAAGCTCTCTCTCTTCTCTGTCTTCGAGGTTCCTTTAATATATTTTTTTCGTTTCTTGATATACCTCCCCACCAATAGATATGGACAAATGGGAATAACCGAACCATGTCTACAAAATGCCAATACCATGCGGTTGCTTCAAATCTAATCATTTACTAACTCAACCTATATTAATCAACATAAATTGGTTATGTGTGACCTGAATTTACTTATTAAGGAATTTTCATTTATTTTGTTTGTCTTGTATTGAACAAATTACATATCAGCACATAATTATATAAGTTTCATATGTCAACATTTTTATACTACAATTACTTTGATACAATATGTTTGTCGTTGCTCGGTACAATGGACATAAAAAATTACCTAAACACCTACAATTGAGAAAATATGGCCCGATATACCTAGCCTGAAAAAAACGGCCCTTGATACCCATTAAAAGCGCACCTCTAAAATGCGTATACCAAAGAACAACCTGATAACATTCATAACTCAACAAAAAGACACATCAGAGTTATCGGACTCTTGTAAGTTATTTCGGATTTCAACTCCTTGTAAATATTGTGGTGAAAATGAGAATAGATTCTCTGCGATAAACTTTACGAATAGTTTATGAGTTTTTTTTAAATCTGATGAAGATTATTGATTTGGAAGAGAACAATATTACAATTAAGTTCAAAAATTGATGGGAGAAACAACGGAGGTGTAGATGGGAAGGTGTGGGTTTGGTTTAGAGAGGTTTAGAAAGATAAAGTTGTATGTGATTTTGAGAGATGCATCTATATGGGAAAGTATGAGAGAGGGTGTGTTTGGATCTCCACTGTCGTGTAGAAGAATGGGCAAAGAGGATAACGCAGGACACACATAACCTGTGATGCTCGGACTCGCCTGTTTACCCTTCCGTACCCGTGTCGACACGACACGACCCGGGTACGGACACGGAATCCGGGCCCGATCCTGCCGGTGAAATCTGGACACGGCCGCCGGCGATAAAATTCCGGCGAGTCAAGGAAAGGAAGGAGAAAGATGGCTTGCCAAGAAGGGAAGGGAAGAAGAAAATCGGGCTGGGGAAGAAGACGACTAGAAGAGAGAAGAAAAACGATGACTCGGTTCGTGGTTTCCGGCGAACCCATATGTTTTATTCCGACGGCCGTAATAGTGAAAAGAAGAATGATGATGTTTCATTTATGTAGTTGATGGTATACACATGATGTACATATTCACGTATGTATACATATTCTGTATGTATATGTTCTTATGCAGAAAAGTCAAAGGAGGAGGAGGGTTGTTGGGCTGGGTTGTTGTGGTACCAATAATTGTAAGAGAGATAAGACCAATTGAAACTTACAGCTGTACAAAAAGCTGTACAAAAGCTGTACAAAGCAATAGAAAATACTATACACATCTTCTATATTATTGTTGCGGGTCCTACTTCTATACAATCTTCCATCACCTATATTAATATCAAACAAAGCATGTACTTGTCTTATTATTTCGTCATTTTCATATTTTAATTTCATAAATTTATTTAAATATTTATGTTTTAATAAAATATTGTTATAGTTATAGGTAAAAGCAAAAAAATCATGATCAAATTTAGAGTTTGGACGAATTATTAATCTATATAGTGGCTAGAATATATATGTATTTTTAATAAATATTTATAAATAAAAAGGGATCCTCAAATTGATCCACGAACCCCGTGTCCAAATCCCCGTGTCCGATCCTTTTTAAACGTGTCCCCGAGTCATTAATTTTGAAATTCAAAGTCAGACACCCCGATCCGTGTCCGTGTCGGATCCTTCCAAACGAGTCCGAGCATCCTAGCACATAACTCATGTGCGCGTTGGGGTATACGCAACACTTATCTGGGCAGACTAGTGAGATAAAATAATAGAAATACGTATAAACCAACAATACGCAAAGCTGTGAATATTTTGATATTCTCTATCCTGTTCTCTATTTAGAGAAAGGTGTCCTCTTTCTGTCACACGTCCATTCGAAGAATGACGCGTGCCAAGAGTAACTAAAAAAGTAACATTTATATAGAAATAATCGAGGCAATAGAAAATGACTGTACTACAAATCCAAGCTTTACATATTAACTGTAAAGATTTACTTTCCAAAATCGATCTCTTTGGTCAAGGGAACTTTTTTTTTGGACTTACAAATAGAGCATTACTTATGATTTTCAAGAAAGAAATACTTTATTTTCTTATTGGTAGCAAGATGTCAAGAATTATGTTTAAGAAATCATGGTGAATAGAACTAAGATAAAAAATGAGATTTTATATTAAAGACACATGGGCTATATAAAGGCAGTATCTATGAATAGAATCAGATATGGAGATGCAGTCTACTATGCATTCACTTCCTATTTGCGGAAGGTAGATAATAAATTGAAAGGGAACTTTTAATCTATTTATTCTTGATAAACCTTTAATATTCATGACGTTATTTTCTGAGCGTTACGTACAAAAATTTTGACTTCTTATTGTTTATCAAACTATAACAATGGCAAGAGTTAATGGCAAGATTTAATCTCACGCTAACACTAGAATTTGGTAAATCATAATACAACATAGCAACATACCTTCCAGATTTAGAATGGTGTCATTTAAATCGTTTTCCCGCGTCTTCAAATACTTAATATTGTCTTCATGCTTCTTGAGTTTTAGATGTTTCTTATTCAAAGAAACCTGTGATTTCTGCAATATTGAACATAACAGAGCATTTAATTACAAGTCAACAGACAAAACCACAAACACATGTTAGATGAATCTGATATTTGTCAAAACCTTGGAAGCATTACCTTCTAGGCTCAAGCTCGTGCTTTTGTTCCCAGGTTCTCCCTGCTCGAACTTCGATCGAGAAATGACTGCTAAAAAATACTTCTGCTCTTGTTCTTCAGGCTTTTCTCGCACTGGTTTCTGCTCCTGTTCCTCGGGTTCTTCCTACCCGGACTCCTGACCCTTCTACTCAGGTTCTGGTCACATGCAGGCAGACACACACACAATCCATACAAATATTATGCATGCCAGACGACCACCTAAAAAAACCACACCCGAATTAGAAACAGGACACACTTCATCTCTAAGCATAATGCGTTGAAAAGGTAAAATGGCAGTGAAAAGAAAAAAAGGTAGTTGTGCTTTAAAGTTAAAGGCCGGAAAAAAGGAAATAGTACATGGAAAAATGTCGCTAGTGAAATTTCAATCAAATGTGATATCACCTAAAACTTGTCTATACGGCATGGCACATCACATTGTAGCCAAGAAGGTAAAAATAATTTTTTGATTTACACAATAGCGTACAAGAAACATTACCAACCTAATACATGAGCATAACCATGATGATGTGTCCTGATACCGATTTACGTGCCTCATAATTCAACACGCGTGACAACAAACCTAAATTTCCATTTACATACGCAACGGTCAATTCAACTGTTTTTCATTAGAAAATAAAGCAAGACCTGTGTGCATATAATTAATGAAATGTTCATTAAACTCAAATCTTACAAAAAATGAGGTTCAAAAAGTTCATACGTACCCGCTAAAATTACCCTATCTAAGGTCTTCACCGCGATAGCCAGTGTAGGATTACCTTGCATACTTTTACCCTCCCTTGGAATATAAGAATCCGTTCTAGTATAAGCCCTCTCCCGATTTCAAAACGCATACATAAACCAAAGGATATCACTACCAATCAAATCTACCCAAGCTTCTGAATATGAAACCAAAAAAGAAATATGTATAAACCCACTGTTCAATTCAAGAAAATATCGAAATCAAGAAATCAACAGCTAAAATATTATGGGTTGATATGTATACTCATTATTAGCTTATCAGTGTCAGCAGGAGTATGTTTACTGGGTTTAACTTTGACATTTTGTATATAGGATATAAGGAAGAATTTAATGCTGAAGAAATCAGAAGGTAAATGAATCCATATATTCGTGTTAAGTTGTCCAATTTTTTAACCGTCTTCTAATATATCGTCTGTTCCTAGGAAGTTTTAAAAGCAGTAATAAAATGAGCCAAAAAGAAGATTCGGGTCTACCATACTTTACTTATCCGCACTAGTTGATTTGGTTGATCGGATTGATTTAGCTGTATTCTATACGAAGTATTACTTCTATTTGCATTCTTCAAGTTCAAGTATGATGCTTTCAAGACATTATGTATATTGTAACTTTAACGGACTATTGGAAGACGGACAAGAAGTAGCTGTTAAGTGCCTCTCAGAAACTTCTAAACAAGTAAATTTAGTGACAAACTTCAACATCGAAATCTTATTAGGCTTATTGGATATTCCACTGATGGGGATACATAAAAATCAAGAAAAGATCGAAATTACACAAGAAGATTAAAGCTTTATATCAAAAACACATAAAGAATCAAATCTACCAAGTAGAATTCTGAATTTGACAAACAAGAATTCAGCAAACTTATAAACACAAATCACAATTCTACCAAGAAAGATCAAAACTTTATAGCATTAAACAATTATTTTATTAAAGAAAAGATTTAATTCATGAACAAAAAACACATAAACAATCAAATTAAAAGTGTTTATACCTGCTCGTCAACAGAGTATTCCGGTTCCGACAAGTCAATTTCGGACAACAGAACACGAGTGAGAAACCTAGGACTAGGAGAGTCACTGTTACAAGAGTGTGTCCAGATACAAATTGTTGCACAGGAATTCAAGCCAATTTAAATGAATTAGATTTGAGGGCGTAGAATCAGAAACAAGCCCATTTTGAAAGCCCATTATTCAAGCCCATTTGAGCCGTGGTTTTACTTTTTTTGACTTTTTTTATCTATTTTGTACGTTAAGTATTAATTTTTTTTACAAATATATAATTTTTTAAAAACTTTTGCACGATTTTGCAACCAATTATCAGGTTTTTATTTTGGTTTTTTAATCCAAATTTTTATTCGGGGTTTTATCCGAATTTTTGAATTTCGGGTCGGACCGGATTTCAAAAAAAAATGTCCTTTTAAGGTCCGGGATTTGGGCTGAGTCTGGTCAAGTTTTTTCCGGATCGGATCATATCAGATTCCGTACTTTGAATTTTTTGAACATCTTCATGTCCATATAGATATTTTGCATATTGAAGTGAAATCTAAGATTTTATAATTTACTATTTCATATTTACGACTCATATAATTTTTTTTTTATTTTTTTTACTAATAAATTATATAAGAAATATAAATTTATTTTGATATTTTTATTTATCTACTTGGAAACTTAATAAAGTCATAAATTTAAACCAAATGTGTCAAAAGCAACTTGTGTTATAAACTCACTTTATACTCTCTGTGATTCTTTAACAAATGGAAAAGTGTGATTATTATTTCAACAAAAGAACTATACAAGTGTAAGCGAGTATAACTTAGCAATGTTCAAAATTACATTACACCTAAAATTATGTGGTGAGAAAATAACTGATAAAGATATGTTGGAGAAAACTTACTCCACATTCCACGCCAATAATATGCTCCTACAGCAGCAGTATCGTGATAGAGGGTTTGAGAAATATTATGAGCTTATATCAGTCTTGTTTCTTGCTAAGCAAAATAATAAACTATTAATAAAAATCATCAAGTCTGTCCAACTGTTGGGGTTAAACCCAGTAGATAGTATGGACTTAATGATAGAAAACATAATTGGATTGGGTAATAATTGTATGGGTAGACAATTATTATCATAATTGAGTTGGGTAATAATTGTTGTTCCACCAGTGTCTGCACATGTATTTCCACCTCTTCCACCACCACCACCACTACCCCAGGAGCCAGCACCACCAGTACCAGAGCAGATCCCTGATTTGGTAGAGATGTTTGATCCACTAGAGTTCTTTGAACTAATGCTTCCACCTCCACTCCCGGTAGAGTATCAGTTCATTCCAGAGATTGAGCCGGAGTTTCCACCAGTGGTATTACCTCCTTTACAGGTGCATGCCCCAGAGCCTGAGGTGTTTAAATGGCCCCGGTTGAGGGTATGGACGAGCATGATGTAGGTTTATAGTTGGGATTACCACATCAGGGGGCTGCAGGGATACCGAGAATTCCGTCGCAGGAGTCTGTAGGACATGTTGCAAAGCCACATATGGTTCCACGTCATGAGTATAGTGTTGTGAGAGAGGATGTTGAGTATTGGAGATCTCAGTGCAGGGAGATTATGGGTTTGTTTGATCAGAGAGATAGAGGACCGTTAGCTGCACTTCAGCCAAACTATATGATGAGGCAGAGGCTTCAGTCGACAGTGATGAGTGCTACTTTTGAGTTAGATGCTTTGATGCATGATAGGCCGCATTCCTATGAAGAGTTTCATAGAGCTACCTGTTTGGCACAGTCGGTTATTCAGATACTCCAGGATGAGTTGAGGCGCATCCCACAAGGGTTCAGAGATTCGACAACAGGAGACTAGTTGTGTATTATATGTGACATATGTAGATAGAAACAGCCTAGTATAGTTTGGTTAGCTATGTATGTATGTAGCATCTACTTTGACTTATAGCAGTAGTAGCCATGACAGATCTGACCGAGACTTTTTGTATCAAGCACTTACACCCGAGGTTGGTGTCATATATATAAAATGAACTTTTTAACTTTTTTTTAAATTTCAGTTTTTACAGCATTTACATTTACTTTATTGTTTTACAGTTTTTCCATATTTTAAAATTTTGTTTAGATTCAAAAACAGTGTAACATCATTTTCATTACCAGTTACAAATCATTTCAATTGATTGTTTAAATTTCCTGTTTTAAATATTAAGCAAATTATTTTCCTTCTATAACTCATTGTTTAATTTTTTTTTTAATGCCAGATAACTTATTTCTTTATTTATTATCAACTGTTTAATAAATCGTTAAAAAGAATCACTTGTTTTATTATCAGGAAAAGGGCACCAAAAAGAAAGACCAGAACTGAAACCTCCAACAGTAACTCTGAGGGACAGACTAATGACACAATGAACTAAATGTTCCATCTGATGCAACAACAGATGGTAATGATGCAGCAGTAAATGCAGCAACAGCAGCAGTAGATGCAGCAACAGCAACAACAGATTCAGCAACAGATGTTACAACAGCCACCTCGTCATGAACCTCAGTTACCACCAGTTGTGCATGTTGTTACTTTTAAGCAGTTTCAGTCAGTTAAGCCTCCAGAGTTCGAGGGTGCAGTAAATCCTACTAAAGCTAGGGCTTGGTTGAAAAGGATGGAGAAAGCATTTTCGCTTGTGAAAGTTGAAGAGGATCAGAAGACTGATTTTGCTAGCTACTTCCTGAAAGGGGAAGCGAATTATTGGTGGGAATCTAGGAAAGCTTTAAAAGGTGAAGACATTGCGACCTGGGATAGGTTTAAAGAGTTATTTCTGGAGAAACATTTTCCTCGCTATATGAAGAACCAGATGGAAATCAAGTTCTTGGAACTGAAGCAATGGAATATATCCGTGACAGAATACGAAGCTAAGTTTACTGAGTTGGCTAGGTTCATTCCGGAGCAGGTTGATACTGAAGAGAAATGGGCTCAAAGATTCCAACAGGGATTACAACCATGAATTCGCAGCCGAGTTACAGTTTTTGAATTGACGACTTACACCGCCGTGGTCCAGAAAGTCATGATCATTGAAGGGGAAAGTGAAAGGTCCCAAAAGGAAAAGGGATAAAGAAATTTTCAGAATCGTTCCAGCAGGAAGCCGGGATTTCAAGCCCGGACAAATATGAATTTTAAAAGGACAGGACAAGGCAATGAGAGAGCAGATAATCGTTTCCAAGCTCCCAACCAGCAGGGAATTATCAGACTCCCAGTACTATACTACAAGACATGTGGTCAGAGACATACGGGCGTTTGTATCAAGGCAAATATGACATACTTCAGATGCAAACAGAAAGGGCACTACTACAACGAATGTCCAGTGGGAAGAACAGAAGTTACTTATTTTTAGTGTGGAAAGAAAGGACATATTGCTAAGGATTGCAGAGGGCCAGCGATGGCAGCTAGTGTTTCTAAAATGTTGGCATTACCTCCTCCACCACAGCATAATCAGCCCCGAGCAATAACTTTTAACATGACAATGAAGTAAGTTGTGCAGAGTCCTAGTGTGATTGCAGGTACGCTTTCGGTGAACTCAGTAAATGCAAAAGAATTGATTGATTCTGGAGCCACACGATCTTTTATTTCTGAAGAATTCATTGATAAGATATGTTGTGAAATTGAATGGTTGGACGAGACGTTAATTATAAAATTAGCGAATGACGACCAAGTTCTTGTAGATCGAGTATGTCCTGAGTGTGATATCAGTATAGTCGGACATCATTTCTCTGTGAACTTGATTCTTTTCAAGTTAGGAGAGTTCGATGTTATTTTGGGAATGAATTGGTTAGCTTGTTATAATGCTCATATCGATTGCGCGAATAATAAAGTGAAATTACGAACTGCGAAAAATGCAACGGTAATGTTCAGAAACGAGAAATAGTAGATGAAATTTCTAACAATAATGCAGACCAAACGATTGTTACGACAGGGATGTGTTGGATACAGAAAAGGAAAGTCCCAAGCTAGAAGACATTTCAGTTGTATGTGAATTTCCTGACGTCTTTCCAGATGAACTTCCAGTATTACCGCCGGATCGAGAAATCGAGTTTACGATCGATTTAGCATCAGGTATAGAACTAGTTTTGAAAGCTCCATATAGGATGACACCGGTTGAAATGAAAGAATTATCGATGCAATTGCAAGATCTTCTAGACAGGGGAATCATAAGACCCAGTTTATTCCCATGGGGTGCACCGGTATTGTTTGTGAAGAAGAAAGACGGCAACATGCAACTATGCATCGACTATCATTGTTAGGTCACACAACACTATAGAAGGGGGTTGAATATAGTGTTTATACAATCAAATCGATTTAGAATACAACTATGTAACAGTAATCAAGTTTATTCAATATAATAAGCTCTGTTACAAAGTAGGTTAAACTATCCTCTCAGTGATGAACAATATCACTAAGAGCTTCTAGGGTTACAATGAATAATCTTTCTCGTGAATGATATCACATATAATGTAAACCTTAAGCTGTGTTTATATAGTACACAGTTACATGATATCTTCTAATTGATATGGAATATAATTATGTCTCCTAAAATATATCAATCAGATATTATCTTCTACAAGTCTTCTAGTCATCCAACTCTAAAGCATATCTTCCAGTGTTTTAGTCCAGATCTTCTCCTGTAAATCAGCTGCATTCCTTATCTGAAGTATTCGCACTTAAGTCCTGATATATATCATGACGGCCTTAAGTTCTGATTTAAGTTCTGACTTCAGTAAGTTCTGATTTCTAGTAAGTCCTGATAAGTCCAGATATTAAGTTCTGAAACTAAACACATCAGATTAGACATAACATCACAAATATATTTAACAATCTCCCCCAACTTGTAAATTATGAAAAATATACAAGTTAATAGATTTAATGATGTCAAAAATATTTAAGTACAAATGCAATGAGAGTTTATTTAGACAACTAACTACAACTTATAGTCCTTGCAGCTTTTACCAATCCTACTGAATTAATCTGAATCCAAAGTGATTCTTGACAAAGTTTGATATCAGCTTCTCTTCTGCATTTCTCAGGACTAGAGCTAAAGTAGCCTTGACTTGCTTCATTTCTTTCCAAAGTGCTGAAATATGATTTCTTTCCAAACCATCACCAAGTCTGATTACCCTTGGATGAGTTGAGTCTTCATTACAGCACAGACATTTCTCTTTCAGAATAAATTCAAGTTTAGCAGAATTTTTCTTCATTGGAATTTCACTTCCATCATCTTCAACTATCTTTGGAATAAATTCGGCAACCCTTGATCCAGAGATTCTGGCTTTATCCTTTATGGTCTTTATTATGAAATTTGTCCATCTTCTGGTAATCTCAGACTTTATCTCCAAAAGATAATGAAAGAATTGAAGTTCTTTCAGAGATTTGTTCAGCATATCCGATTCTGACATTCTGTATGTTCTTCCATCTTCAAGAAACAGAATCAGCTTTTCCTTGACATTACTCTTATCATGAGCATCCAGTACCACTTGAACAGATATAACCTTGTCAAGGTGTTTATATGTAACTTCCTCAAGTGGTTTGTCAGTTAATAAAAATGGATCTTTGATAGTTACTTCAACTCCTGTTTTCAGCTTGGCTTCGCTTGATCCTAACCCTGATCTGTCTCTTGCTTCTCTGGCATTCAATCCAACAGTCAAGAAATCAGATAACACTTGACTTTTCTTAGGATCTGATGGATTAACATTTTTCCATAGGAGTTTCTTCTTATCAGTAACTGTCATCTTGTTCAAATCAACTTGAGCTCTGTCAGAGGTTGATGTCTTGATGACTTGATCAGGATTTGCTATTTCATTATCTTCTTGAGCAGATAGCCTCTCAGAATTTGATAAACTCTGAGCTTCCAGAGTTTGAGTAGCTTGAGCATTATCAGTAGTTAACTTTGTTTCTTTCAGTTTCTTCCTTCTTTTCAAAGATTCAACTTCCTCTTCTATCAGAGTATCAACATAATGCATTGTAGCTTGATAGGCAGGATCTATCAGAACTGAAGGAATTTTCTTCTTCTGAATCTGTGTTGGTTCATCAACCTTTTCTTTTCCTTTTACTTTGGGATCAATCTCAACTTGTGATCTTGTCTTGGGCTTTGAAGCCTCAGAAGTTGACCTTTCCTTGATCATAATGCCTTTTTCCTTAGGCCTGGGAGGTTTCTTTGCATTACAAGCTTTAGACTTAGGATTTGTCTTCTCAGCTGCAAATCTAGCTTCTTCCTCCTTTAGAGTCTCTAAATCCATTCCAGGATTATGCTTGAGAAATAATCTTCTAGCAATCTCTTCATCTTAAGCTTGGGATCCTTATAGTGACAGTAGTCTCCCTTCCCTTAAGCTTCAGAGTTTATTAAAACTTCTGAGAGTCTTGACTTTCAGCTTGAATCAGAATATCAGAACTTGATATCAAACTTTGATTATCAGAACTTACTTTCAGAACTTGAGCATTCACATCTTCAGAACTTGTATTCTTCTGTGTAGAAGATTTGCTAGAATCAGCAATTAGTTTCTGTGAAGAAACTTTGTTGCTTTGCCCTTGACCTTGACCTTTGCCCTTGCTAGGGTTCCCTGGTCATCTTCTTTATCATCCTTCTTCTTCAGTACTTGAATAGTTGAGCATTTGGACTTAACTACCTTCTCCCCCTTTTTGGAATCATCTGATAGGAGTAGAGAGAGAAGAAGTTCCACTGAAGATTGGATCTCATTCAATTGAGTCTGTTGTGCAGCTTGATTTTGTAGGACCTCAGCCAGTTGGGCCTGCTGCTCTTCTTGAACTTTCTCAATAGCTTCAACTTTCTCTCGAATAGGTCTGATAAAGCTCTTTTTGTCTAGTTTGATCTCCATGTATAGCTTATCAGCTGTTTCTTGAAGTTTATCAACCTTTGCTTGAGTTATGGAGTGTAGACCTTGAAGAGATTTAGTACTGAGAGCAGTGACTTTAAGTTGTGTCTTAAAATCAGAATTTGTCAGCAACTCATCAGCTTTTGAAATATGATCTTTCAAAATATTTGAGCTTGGAATGAAGTCAGGTTCATTCCACTTCTTGGTCCATTCAACTCCTCCGTGAGTTTCTTCCCAAGGAATATGAGCTTCTTCTTCAATATATTTCAACAGTTCCTCCTTTCCAAGAATTGGAGCTGGAGTGTTTACTGGAGCTGACTCTCCAGAACTTGCTAGAAGCTCATCATCTTCTGAAAACACAAGAGTGTGTATGGCTGTAGGAGATTCTGGTACAACTTCATCTGTTTCCACATCCAGAATTGGAGTAGTTGGTATTTCAGCGGAGAAACGGGTGGAATTGTCACTTGTCCTTGTGGTGCTTCCAGAAACAAGACAGTTGGTATATGTATCCTGTGAATATCAATTTCAGGACTTAATCCTGAATCTTCAACTGTAGCTTGGATTGGAGAGTGAGGTGGAGAAATCACAGGTTCTGATCTGTGAGCTTCAGGAATTTCAGATTCCTGAATCAGAATTTCTCCAAGTGCTGGAAGGGCTTCAATTACTGTAGGTTCTTGTGAGATCAGAGGTTCCTGATCCCCTTCCTCAGCTTCTTCAGCATCTTCAAATTGAATTTGTGCCATATGCACACCTGCTCTAGTCTTCCTTTTTCTACTAGATGGAGGACAAACATGATCTGCATCAGAATTTGCAGATCTTTTCCTTTTCCGAATTCCAAAACTGTCAGCTTCATTTTCTTTCTGAAGAGTTGACTCTTCAGCTTCTACTGTCACAGGTTCTGTTGCATGAACCTGGACCTATTCATCCTCATCAGATTCATCCCTCAGAATAATCATTCTTCTTCTCCTTGGTGGAGATTTAGGCACAGAGTTAGTCCTTTTAGGCCTAGAGGATTTGTCAGATTTTACAAGTGGCACCTTTTGAGAAGTACCAGAGGTTGGTTGAGAGGATTGTGCTGGTTGATAGTAGGTTCTGATAGTAGGTTGTGGTTGAGTATTGGTAGGTCGTGTTGGTGGAGGTTGAGAAGTGGTAGGTTGTGTAGGTGCAACATCAGGATATATAGATGTATATATGTAAAGATCAGCATTTACTAAGAATTGTTTAACAGATTGAGGAATTTGGAGGGGTCTTAGTAAATCCTTCTTATTATCAGTAGATAATAAATCTGTGAAAGCCCTTTTGTGAAGTTTAAAGGGTTCAATTATCTCACTAAAGTTTTGAGGTGCATCAGAACAACAGAAACTGTATATAAGTAGACAGAATCTAGAAAAATATACTATGTTGCTATCTTCTTTCATCCTATCACCTATAAAACCTAGCACACCACTAGCATAATCAAAATGGGTTTGATGAAGAAGAGCATACCCAATTTGCTGACTCATGATTGGTATAACATCAAAGTTGGAGCACTTGTTGGAAAAGGCTTTGGTAATGCAATCGAAAAAGAAGTTCCACTCCCTCTTGATGTAGAGCCTCTTCAGTTGTCCCAGCTTGGACAAAGATTTCTCATAGCCTAGATTTGCCATCATGTTTTGAAGTACTAACTCTCCAACTTGTGAACTGTAAGAACAGTTTTCTAGTAGATGCAATGCTTGTCGAATAGTAGACAAGGTAACCAGATGCTCATCTTCCCCAGTTGTGAAAATGATACTTGGGACCCATTTTCACCACCATCATCATATACCCCAGACCTCCAAAACTCCATAATTTGCTTGCCTGAGAGAATCTGTGGTTGGGTCAGAGCATACCCAATTTCACTTCGAGATAGAAAGTCTTGAATGAAGTGAAGTTCTGAAGGAGCCTCGTCCTTGTTGAGAATAGCCATGTAGTTGTTGGGAACAAACTTGGCTCCATCAAAGATAACGTCCTTAGGTGCCATATCTGTAAGAAATTAAGTAAAAAGTTGTGTGTTTGCAAGGTGTTTGATAAAATGCCTGTAAGAAATAGCTTCAGAGAATATTAGAGAGTGAGAGAGAATAAGAGAGATTAGAAAATAAGAAAAGTAGGTAAAAGATTATAAAATCTTTTAACTCTTTTATTTATACACTCCATGTGACAACGACTATTTTTGTGAAGCAGAACAGACTTTTTACACCTGGCAGCATAGAAACAGTCAAAACAGTAATGAGTGGGCACGATAAACGTGTAGTAATTATTGCTCACATGTTGTTACCAAAACAAACACGCAACCCATTAACCAAATGATTATCACTGTTTTTATCTCACTTAATTATTTTCCGACAAAATATAACCGTTACAGTAAATACTAAAATAAGTCAAGTAAATAAATAATGACACGTAAGCATCAGAGTTTCCATCAGGATTTGCATCAGAACTTGACTATTATCAAAATTTAACGGTCATCAGAATATGGCTTCTGTACTCAAAAAGTGAATGTCAGTTTCTATGTTTCTTCACACAAATTGGCTTCTTCAGAGTTTAATTATCAAAACATAATTAGAACTTGTCCTCAGAATTTATGCAAATAATGCTTAACTGTTTATCTGAAACAACTTAATCAGCACAGTAATTTTCATCATTCATATGGAGTGAGAGTGTGTGTATAAGTAAATGATCAGATAAAGATTAAAGTCTGATAAACTTTAGTATATCTTAGAAATAAGGCATAGCTAAGAAAAATGCTTAAAATCTGTCTCTAATTGTAAAGTCTACTGTATAATAAAGTTATGCAAGAGTCCACATCAACCGTTTGTGCTCATTTTATGCATCTTTTGAAATTCCTTAGACAGTGGCTTCTCAGTATAAGTGAGTTACAATTGTGTTAGGTCACACTTTCACTGTAGAGGGGGTGAATACAGTGTTTATTACAATCAAATCAAACTTCAAGAACTTATGTAACAGAAAACAAACTTTATTGAAACAATAAACTCTGTTACAATCTGGAACTGTTATCTCTCAGTGATGAACAAAATATCACGAGAGCTGCTAGGGTTACAGTAAATAATATTCTCGATAATGATAACACTTATAGTGTAAACCCTATGTCTGTGTTTATATACTACACAGTTACAAGATAATCGCTAATTGATATGGAATATAATTCTGCTTCCTAATATATATCAATCAGATATCTTCTATTCCAAGTATTCCATTCTTCACGGAATTCCTTCTTCATGCATATCTCTTCTTATGTTTATCTTGATCTTCTTAACTTCAATCAGCTACTGTCCTTATCTGATCGTCCTTCAGCACTTAAGTTCTGATATCTATCTCCTGATAACATAAGTACTGATATCCCTTAAGTTCTGACGTCCAGTATAAGTACTGATCAGTTAAGTACTGATTTGTTCTGTTCAAATAAGATCTGAAATCTAAACATAAAACATATTAGCCATGACATTATCAAATATATCTAACAATCTCCCCCAACTTGTAAATTAGCAAAATATACAAGTTTAACAGATATTTGATGATGTCAAAAACATTAAGTACAAATGCATGAGAAATAGACAAGATAACTACAACTTACAGTCCTTAAAGCTTTTACCAATTCAACTTCTGATAACAACTTTGGTCTGTATACACATCAGAATTTAAGTAGTTGTAGATCTTTGACTTGGCTTCATCATTTTCTGATCTCTCTGATGTCAGGAGTTGTTCTGAGATAATTCTTCAACAAACATTTCTCAGCATATCTGAGTTCATCAACCATTCTCCGTTTGACATCTTTAAGCTCTGCAGTATCTTCACCAGTTTGAAATATTGCAGCTCTGAGATCATTAATCTTTGCTTTTCTCAACTCCCGATCTAGTCTTATGACATAAGCTTTGTTAGACTCTAGATTGAATTCAAGCCCCTTAATACCAAGATATGTTCTGATCTGTGCAGTATTAGGCTTCATATCAACAATATCACCATTGTGATTTCTGTACTTTAGAACATATCTGCTGTCAGACTTAACAGAATAAAGTCTTTTCTGTCTCTGAATCTGTTCTTTTAAGTAGTTTGCAGCAGTCTCGGTTATTCTGTCATCCACTTGAAGTAAGAAAAGTACATGCTCCAATTCTTCAAAATACTTCAAAGGAATGGCATTTTGTCTTATATGATAAACCCTACCATCTGTCATGAAATACAACATGATGTATTCTTTCAAGTAGGTATGGTAAACCATCTGTACAGATTCTAGTTGATTCAATCTCTCAGGAGTTGCTCCAATACCTGGTTCACTCAAGGAAGTTGGATCATCGGTAGTGTTGTGTACTCTTCTTTCATCAGCACTTCCCGATCCAGTTTTATCTCTAGCTTCCTTTCCAGTAACTACTCTTGCTTCAAAACCACTTGGAGTAGTCTTCAAAGATTGAGTCTGTTTTGCTTTAGTGAATCCTGGTAGGAGTGTTTTAGATTTATTTTCTGATATCAAGTTAACTTGAGCACTGTCAGAGGTTACTTGCTTCTTCTGAATATCAGAACTCACAATTTCTTGACTCTGAACAACTTGAGCCATGTCAGAGGTTGTTTTAAGAACTTTTCTTGAAGTCAGAGCAAGATCATCTTTTCCATCAGTAATTTCTTCTTCCTCAGGAGGTACATAAGGCTTGATAGGTTCACCAACCTTTTCTTTACCCTTGGATCTTGGATCTATCTGTGGTTGTGATCTAGCCAAAGTTTCTTCAGTATGTATCCTTTCTTTGATCACAATGCCTTTAGGTTTTGGAAGTAACTTTTTACCAGAAGCTTCAGATTTAGATGTGACTTTCTCTGATTTAAGTCTGGCTTTTTCTTCCTTTAAACTTTCCAAGTCCATCCCTGGATTTTCTTGAAGAAATAACTGTCTTGACATTTCCTCATCAAGATCTAGAAGTTCATCAGAACTTATCCTTTTACCAGCAGCAGAACTTATTCTTTTCCCAGTATCAGAACTTGTTCTGTGACTAGCTTGTCTTGATGTAAACCTTCTACCTTGACTATGACCACTACCCATTCCAGAGTTTCCTTGGTCATCTTTTCCATCATCCTTTCCTTGCAGTGTCTTGTTGGTTTTGCATTTCGACTTAATTACCTTCTCCCCCTTTTTGGCATCAGCAGGTAATAAAAGAGAGATAAGTAGTTCCACTGAGGTCTGGATTTCAGTAAGTTGCGATTGCTGAGAAGCTTGATTTATCAGAATTTGATCAATCTGAGCTTGTTGCTTCTCTTGAGTTTTCTCAATATAAGCAACCCTGTCAATGGTAGGTTGGAAGAACTTTTTCTTATCAATTTTCCAAACTTGTTCCTGTTTGATAAAGTTCTCCTGAATCTTGTGTAGCTCTGCATGAGTGTTGGAATGAAGACCTTGTAGATGTTTAATACTCAATGCAGTGACTCTAAGCTGGGTTTTAAAATCATCAGAATGTAACATTTCATCAGCTTTAGTCAAGTGCTCAGCAAGATGTAAAGCATTTGGAACACATGAAACTGAGTTCCATTCCTTAGTCCACTCCTGACCTGCAGGAGTTTCACTCCAAGGTACTGGTGCAATCCTGATAACAAACTCCTTTACCAGTTCAGACTTAGGAAGAGTCAGTGGAGGAGTATGTCCTGAAAGACCTGCTTCATCAGCATCTACAGTTGTAGCAGCCTCACCAGTATCTCCAACATTTGCAGCATCAGAACTTAGAGAATCAGTATCTTCTGATAAGACAACTGTGTGAGTAGCAATGGAGGCTTCAACATCCTCTAATTGCTGATCTGATACTAAGTTCTGATCAACAGCCATATCCTGATGCTCACCTAAAATCTGATCATCAGCATCTTGATGCAGAGAAGGTGTTAGTGATAACTCAGGAGTTTGAACAGCATCAGTAACAGGTGTTGTGGAAGGATTATTTGCTGTTGGAGCTTCTAAGAAAAGTATTTCAGGCACAACCAGGTTCTGAATATCAATTTCAGCACTTGTGCCTGGATCAACATGAGACATAGAAGGTGAATTAGCCTTGTCAGATACAGGTTCCTGAGATGGAGTTGATGGAGAAGAAGTGACTGGAGCAAATTCCTTGTCTTGTGAGATCAGAGATTCCTGATCCCCTTCCTTAGCTGCTTCCTCCTCATCATCTGAAACTGGCCTTTGTGCCCTCTGTTTCTTGTACTTCCTTGTTGATTTGGATTCCTTGGGAGTTTCAGGAACCGTCATACGTCTAAGCCTCTTGAGAAGCCTAGAACCCCCAATTGCAGAATCCTTCTGAGAAGTTGCCTTCTCAGCTTCATTTACCACAGGTTCTGAAGAGGGAATCTGATCCTCAGAATCTGATTCATCTCTCAAAGTAATGCTTCTCCTCTTTTGAGGTGTTTGAGGAACAATCTTTGTTCTCTTTGGCTTAGAGGATGTAGGCTTCACAGTAGGTGCTGAAGAAGAAGGTTGAGCAGTCTGTGAAGTGGAGAGATAGGATTTGAGATAAGTTCTGAGGGTAGGTTGAGTAGAATGAGAAAGAGAGTAAAAGTAAGAAGAGAGATAAAGTATAAAGAAAATAAAAGATTAAAGAAATCTTCTCTCTGTTGTTCTTATACTCTGAAAAAAAATGTTACCGTTGGACACCTGTCAGACATGCAGTAATAACGGATAGTTACTGGGCTCGAGAAAACAGGAATGATTACTTACCCAGTTGCCTTGTTTCAAGGAAAAACCATTTCATCTATCAAGAGACACAGTTTTAATTCAAAATTGAAACCGTTAGCACTGATTGAATTATTTTTCACTGCAACATTAATATTCTGAAAATGAATCATGTTAAAAATGACCGAGATAATTTCGATGAATAAGTGCTGACAAAGAATCAGAACTTAAATAAAGACAAAATTTAAATGGTCATCAGAATATCAAGCAGGATTTAACAACACAAGATAAAATAACTCAGAGACAAAAGCTTGAAGTAAAAACAGTTTTCATTAATATATCAAGTCAATACATATATGAAATAGAAATTACATCAATACAAGATTTTCCCTAAGCTTCTAATCCTAACGTCAACAGCTTTAGTCCTAGCTAAGAAGCCTGACAAAGCTGAGGATGAAGAAGAACAGGAAGAAGATGAGATTAAGTCATCTTCCTCTTCCTATCTTCGACGAACAAGATGGCGAGTCGTATGATTCGCTCTTGCTGACGGATACGATGAAGGTGAAGGTCTCTTCGAATGGCCACCAGATCACGTTTGATAACCTCTGGAAATTGAATCCAGAGATTGTGAGGGATGTTGGTGATAGGGTAGGGAGTTGGAATTCCATTCAAAAAGACATGCACAGTCTCATCACCGTAATTGTAGAACCAGCCAAATTCAGCCATTTGTGATAGTAAATGAAAAACAAGACTGAATTTGTGATACAAGTGTGATGAGAAGACTAATGTGAAGTGGCTGTGTATATAGGCAAGAGAATGCCAAGAGACGCAAAGATATTTAATGCTAACAGGTAGAATTAATTCTACCTCGTCTCCCTAGACTTTGAAAAAGAATAACAGTCATTGGAAAGAGGAATCATGGTCTAGACCGCACAAGACACAAGAAACAGTGGACTGTTCAAGTACAAAACCATTAATCCTAATCATAGTGACTATTAATCTTCCACTTCAACATATGCGAGTACAAACTGAGACTGTTATTAAATGTCATTCAAAGATAAGCCAAGTAAAGGATTAGACTGAGAAATCAGAACTTAGACCTATACCAGAACTTAACAGTCATCAGAACATAATTTCTTAACTCGAAAAATGAATGCTCATCTTAGTAAATACTCATACAAGTTCTTAGTTATGAACGTCAGAACTTAATCATCAGAACGTGTAACTAGAACTTGTCCTCAGAATTTGTGCAAAAATGACACAATGACTGTTTATCTAAAATAACATAGACCACCACAGAAATTTTCATCATTCAGATGGAGTGATTAGTGTGTGCATTAAGCTAAATAACAGACAAAGAGTAAAGTCTGATCTACTTTAGTACATCTTAGAAATAAGTCATAATTAAAATTTTGCTAAAGAGCTGTCATTATCCTGAAACCCACTGATAAATGAGTTCATGCATGAGTCCACCTCAACTGTTTTTGTGCTAATTTTATGCATCTTTAAAATTCTCTTTTACAGTGGCTTCTCAGTGTAAGTGAGTCACGACTGCTTATCATAATTTATGCTATTATCAGAGTATTTCTCCAGTAATCATAGAGTGTGAAAAGTCACCAAGAAAATATTTTGCTTTTCTAATGCATATTTACTTAATACCAGCAATGCACTTGGGTCGTCCCTTTCACATTTTTACTCTAGATCTCAAAGGAGTACCTGATTTTATTCTTTGATTTTTTTTTTTTTTATTATTATTATTATTTTTTTTTTAATAAGAGAGGTCTATCAGCACTTAGTACATTCAGCAGTTTTACTAGTATCAGAACTTAACAGATGAGTAGCATTATTCTAATTTGTGACTTAGTAATAAGATATACAAAGTAAACTTAACTAAGCTCAGTTATCAGAATTTGCTAGTGTCATAAGATTTCCACTGAAATAATTACTTCTTCCATGGAATCATTTGTTTATTGAAGATTACTATATCAGTATCTAGCACAGTTATCCTCATAGGATTGAATAGTTACTGAAACAGACATATCACTTATCAGAGTTTAGAAACATATAGCAGACAACAGTCAGTACTTAAAGACATGTATCAATTAATGCACAGAATATACAAAGAGATTAATTCTGTAAATACTGATCATAAAGTCTGATAACATAGAACAAGTTTAAGCAGATTTAGAGAAAGAACCTGAAATCATTCCAAGTTCATTTACCAATTTTGAAAAGGTAGCTTCACACAGTGGTTTTGTGAAGATATCTGCTACTTGTTGATCTGTGGGAACAAAATGCAATTCCACTGTACCTTCATCCACATGTTCCCTGATGAAATGGTACCTGATGCTGATGTGCTTTGTCATAGAGTGTTGAACTGGATTACCTGTCATAGCAATAGCACTTTGATTATCACAGTAAATAGGGATTTTGAAATATGTTAACCCATAATCCAGTAACTGATTCTTCATCCAGAGAATCTGTGCACAGCAGCTTCCTGCAGCAATATACTCTGCTTCTGCAGTTGATGTGGAAATTGACTTTTGTTTCTTGCTATACCAAGAAACCAACCTGCCTCCAAGAAACTGGCAGCTACCACTTGTGCTTTTCCTGTCAATTTTGCAACCTGCAAAATCTGCATCTGAGTAACCTATTAATTTAAAATCTGATTCTCTAGGATACCATAATCCTAGATCAGCTGTTCCTTTAAGATACTTAAAGATTCTTTTTACAGCTGTTAAGTGAGGTTCTCTTGGATCTGCTTGAAATCTTGCACAAAGACAGGTAGCAAACATGATATCTGGTCTACTAGCAGTTAGATAGAGAAGTGAGCCAATCATACCTCTGTAATCAGTAATATCTACTGAATTACCAGTATCCTTATCCAGTTTTGTTGCAGTGGCCATGGGAGTGGATGCACTTGAACAGTCTTGCATTCCAAATTTCTTCAGCAAGTTTCTGGTGCACTTAGATTGACAAATAAAAGTTCCTTCTTCACTCTGTTTGACTTGAAGGCCCAGAAAATAACTGAGTTCTCCCATCATACTCATCTGATATCTTGACTGCATTAGTTTGGCAAACTTTTTGCAAAGTTTGTCATTTGGAGACCCAAAAATAATATCATCAACATAAATCTGGATCAAAAGTAAATCCTTGCCATGGTTGAGATAGAACAGTGTTTTGTCAATAGTTCCTCTGTTGAATCCACTTTCCAGAAGAAACTGAGCTAAAGTCTCATACCATGCTCTAGGAGCTTGCTTAAGTCCATAAAGTGCTTTATCAAGCCTGTAGACATAATCTGGATGTTTGGAATCTACAAAGCCTGGAGGTTGTTCAACATATACTTCCTCTTCCAATTCTCCATTGAGAAAAGCACTTTTCACATCCATTTGAAAGACAGTAAACTTTTTGTGAGCAGCATAAGCCATGAATATCCTTATGGCTTCTAACCTAGCAACTGGAGCAAATGTTTCATCATAGTCAATTCCCTCCTGTTGAGAATATCCTTTTGCAACCAGCCTTGCCTTGTTCCTTACAATTATGCCATCATTGTCAGTTTTGTTTCTGAATACCCACTTTGTACCAACAACCGATCTATTCTTAGGTCTTGGCACTAAGGTCCAGACTTTGTTTCTTTCAAATTCATTCAACTCTTCCTGCATTGCTTGCACCCAATCAGCATCTTGAAGAGCTTCTTGCACTTTCTTTGGCTCAGACTGAGAGAGAAAAGAATTGTAAAGACATTCATTCGAAGTACCTGTTCTAGTTCTGACACCTGCCTCAGGATTTCCAATTATCAAATCAGGTGTATGTGATTTTGTCCACTTCCTTGCAGATGGAAGATTTTCTCTAGAACTGGATGCTCCCCCATGATTCATGCTGTCTTCGATTTCATTTTCTGATGCTCCCCCTGAAACTATGCTCTCTGAGTTGGATCCTTCAGTATTTAGATTTTCAATACTTGGCTTATCAGAACTTGACGAATCAGAATTTGAAGAGCCAGATGTATGTTCTGATGCTTCTTGAGATGTGATAATATCTTGAGTATGCTCCCCCTGCATTGGTGCATCTTCCTTTGACGTAGTCACCACAGTTTCAATAACATCAGAGTTTAATCCATCAGAATTTACAGTATCAGGACTTAGACTGTCAGGACTTGAGGTATCAGAATATGAATCTTCATTTTCAAATCTCAGCTGATCATGATCAATACAATCTTCAAGTCCAGTGATCTTCTTGTCATCAAAAGAGACATTGATAGATTCCATGACCACTTTTGTTCTCAAATTATAGACTCTGAAGGCTTTTGTAGAAAGTGGATATCCAACAAAGATTCCTTCATCAGCTTTTAGATCAAACTTGGATAGCTGTTCAGGATGAGTCTTGAGAACAAAACACTTACATCCAAATACATGAAAGTATTTGAGATTTGGCTTCTTGTTCTTCACCATCTCATATGGTGTTTTTCCATGCTTGTTAATGAGTGTTGCATTTTGAGTAAAACAAGCAGTCTGCACAGCTTCAGCCCAGAAATAGGTTGGAAGCTTTGCTTCTTCAAGCATTGTTCGTGCAGCTTCAATGAGAGTTCTATTCTTCCTTTCAACAACTCCATTTTGCTGTGGAGTTCCAGGAGCAGAAAATTCCTGCTTTATTCCATGATTTTTGCAGAACTCTTCCATTATCAGATTCTTGAATTCAGTGCCATTATCACTCCTCAAAATTTTCACAGAATCTTTGATCAATTTATCCAGATGTTTGACATGATCAATCAGGATAGATGCAGTTTCACTTTTTGTGTGCAAGAAATACACCCATGTGTATCTGGTGAACTCATCTACTATGACCAACGCATATTTCTTCTTTGCAATAGACATGACATTCACTGGAACAAATAGATCAACATGAAGTAGATAATAAGGCTCAAGAATTGATGATTCAGTCTTGCTCTTGAACGAAGATTTTCTTTGTTTAGCCTTCTGACATGAGTCACAAAGACCATCAGGAACAAACACTGATTTTGGCAGTCCTCTCACAAGATCTTTCTTGATCAGTTCATTTATCTTGTTGAAGTTTAAATGAGAGAGTTTCTTGTGCCAATTCCAGCTTTCTTCAGTTGAGGCTCTACTTACTAAACAGATTGCAGAACCATCAGAACTTGTTGAAAGCTTAGCTTCATAAATGTTACCACGCCTGAATCCCTTCAGAACAATTTTTTCTTTAGATTTACTAACTATTTCACAATGTTCTGCAAAGAAATCAACATGATAACCTCTGTCACAGATTTGACTTATACTCAGTAAGTTGTGTTTAAGTCCTGAGACCAGAGCTACATCTTTAATGATGACATTCCCAAGATTGATATTGCCATATCCCAAAGTTTTTCCAATGTTGCCATCTCCATAAGAAACACTTGGGCCAGCTTTCTCCACAAAGTCTGATAGCAGGGCCTTATTTCCAGTCATATGTCCTGAACATCCACTGTCCAGAACTAAAATATTTTTCCTGTTGCCCTGCAATCAAAAAGACCACTAATTATTAGTTTTAAGGACCCAGACTTGCTTGGATCCTTTGGCCTTTTTAGGTTTGTTAACATTTGCAGCGGATTTAGCATCAGATTTTATGTTAACAGTTTTCTTATCAGAACTTATACCACCAGACTTTGAATCAGAACTTACACTAGAAGGAACAACAGAAACTTTCTTTAAAGAAGGTTTTATTTGATAATAATCATAGTACAAACTATGATATTCCTTACAAGTATAAATGGAATGCCATAAACTACCACAATGAAAACAAGGATCTTGTGGTTTGTATCTAACAGACTGACTCTTAACTCCTGATTTTGTAGATAAGGAGTTAATATTCTTATTCTTCCTGCAAAAAGAAGCCAGATGGTTAGAACTTCCACAGTTATGACACGCTTTCCTAGGAGCATCAGGAACAGATTTATAGTTATTGCTTTTATTCACACCTTCCTTTCCATTCCTATTTTTCCTAGGTGATTTTACCTTGTTTGCATTCTTAACATCTTTCAGCTTATGCTTAAGCCGCTTCTTTGTCATTAAGCCTATGTTAACTTCAGCTGTCTTTTCCTGTTTTAGTTTGTCAGAAGCTAATTCCTTTTTAACTTCTGATTTCTCATTTTCAGATTTTTCAGTTACAAACTTAACAGGTTTTAACTTCGGCTTTTGCTTATCAACAGGCTTAATTTCTACAGTTCCTTTTTCATTTTTATTTTCTCCATAACCTAAGCCCTCTTTCCAGTTTCCACTGCTTAGCAAATTTTGAGTTGTTTTGCCAGAGTTAGTCCAAGTTCTGATAATCTCTCTCTCCTTTTCTAACTCAGTTTTTAGAGATTCATTCATTTTTAGCACTTCATCCCTAACATAAAAAGCATCATCTCTATCCTGCTGAGTTTGATGGAACATGACTAACTCTTTTTCTAAGAAATCATTTCTTTTCCTAAAAGCAAGATTTTCAGAAGTTAATCTTTCACATGTTAAAGTTTGATCTCTATAACTAACAAACATGGTTTTAAGATATCTTCTCAACTCATTAATATCATCAGTATGAAAAGCATAAGTAGTCTGAGGTACCTTTGTTTCAGCAGCTTCAGAACTGCTCTCAGAACTTGATTTATCAGCATTTGCCATCAATGCATAGTTCTCCTCACTTTCAGAGTCTGAGGTGTCTTTCCAGCTTTTCTGCTTTGTGACAAGAGCTTTGCCTTTGTCACTCTTGGTCTTCTTGCAATCAGGAGATATGTGGCCTTTCTCACCACAATTATAACATTTAACATTAGCGTAATCTCCTCTGTCAGACTTTCCTCCTCTTCCTTCAGATCTTCTGAAATTCTTCTTATCAGAACTTATGCCTTTCCTGGAAAACTTCTTTCCCTTCCTGAACTTCCTGTATGCAATCTTTGTGATTCCTTTCACCATAAGAGCACACAGCTTCATCATCTCCTCATCAGCATCAGTTTCAGGCAAGCTTTCAGAATCTGAGTCATCATCACTCTCAGAACTTGATGACTCAGTATCAGACTTTATGATAAGAGCTTTACCCTTGTCTTTCTTTGAGGAAGGTGGTTTGGGGGATTCCTCTTCAACCTTGAGAGCAACTGTCCTTGACTTTCCTCCTTTCCTCTTGCTTCTTTGTTCCATCTCAAGTTCATGAGTCTTGAGCATTCCATAGATTTCATCAAGAGTTGTTTCATCAAGATTGTAGTTGTCTCTTATTGTTGTTGCCTTCAAATCCCAACATTCAGGAAGAGCTAACAGGAATTTAAGGTTTGTATCTTCAAGATCATACTCCTTATTTACTAATGACAAGTCATTCAAGAGTTTGACAAATCTATCATATACATCAGTCAATGACTCATTAGTCCTAGAGTCAAAGTGTTCATACTCTTGAGTGAGTATTGTCTTCCTGTTCTTCTTAACTGTTTCAGTTCCTTGACACCTTGTCTCCAGTGCATCCCATATCTCCTTAGCAGTCTTGCAGTTGATTACCCTGTTTGACATTACATTATCAATGGCACTATGCAATAAGTGTCGTACCTTGGCATCCTTAGCAATAGATGCTATATCTTCAGCAGTATAATCACTCTTTTCCTTTGGTACGGTCTTTGCTGCTTCACCTGCAACTACAACAGCGAGCTTGGTAGGTTTGTGAGGCCCTTCCTTGATTCTATCAAGGTATTCTGGATCTGTTGCTTCCAGAAACATGGTCATCCTTACCTTCCATATGGGATATTCAGATGGTCTCAATATGGGAACTCTGATAGTCTCATATCGACTCTGAGTTGATGTCTTTGATGATTCCTCAGTTTTGGTAGGCTTAGTTGGAGTTTCTGTGTCAGACATGATTGTGTTTGGATCTTTAACTGAATGTGTGTTAACAGAAGGCTCTGATACCACTTGTTAGGTCACACTTTCACTGTAGAGGGGGTGAATACAGTGTTTATTACAATCAAATCAAACTTCAAGAACTTATGTAACAGAAAACAAACTTTATTGAAACAATAAACTCTGTTACAATCTGGAACTGTTATCTCTCAGTGATGAACAAAATATCACGAGAGCTGCTAGGGTTACAGTAAATAATATTCTCGATAATGATAACACTTATAGTGTAAACCCTATGTCTGTGTTTATATACTACACAGTTACAAGATAATCGCTAATTGATATGGAATATAATTCTGCTTCCTAATATATATCAATCAGATATCTTCTATTCCAAGTATTCCATTCTTCACGGAATTCCTTCTTCATGCATATCTCTTCTTATGTTTATCTTGATCTTCTTAACTTCAATCAGCTACTGTCCTTATCTGATCGTCCTTCAGCACTTAAGTTCTGATATCTATCTCCTGATAACATAAGTACTGATATCCCTTAAGTTCTGACGTCCAGTATAAGTACTGATCAGTTAAGTACTGATTTGTTCTGTTCAAATAAGATCTGAAATCTAAACATAAAACATATTAGCCATGACATTATCAAATATATCTAACAAATTGCCATCAAAATTTATGTTGTTATCAGAATATTTCTCCGGTAATCAGAGAATGTGAAAAGTCACCAAGAAAAATTATTTTGCTTTTCTAATGCATATTACTTAATACTAACAATGCACGCGGAACAACCCATGAGTATTGTCAAAATAGGCAAATATTATTTATTTCTCAAACCCTTACATAATACATAGCTTAGAACCCCGTTGGGGTTACTACTCGCAATACATTACTAGTACTCTCTGGAATTAAGAAAGAGATTTCGTTGTAGATTACAAGATGCCCTTTCCTAAATTTTTGATCTCCTTTTATAGAATAAGGCAGAGAGCCCCCTCCAGACTATTCATCTTAATCATTCATAAAGTAGAAGGCATCTACTTTATGAAAAAGCAGAAGGCATCTACTTTATGAAAAGCAGAAGGCATCTACTTTATGAAAAGCAAAAGGCATCTACTTTATGAAAAGCAGAAGGCATCTACTTTATGAAAAGCAGAAGGCATCTACTCTATGAATGATTAAGATGAATAGTCTGGAAGGGGCTCTCTGCCTTATTCTATAAAAGGAGATCAAAAATTTAGGAAAGGGCATCTTGTATTCTTACAACAAAAACACTTTCTGAATTCCAGAGAGTACTAGTAATGTATTGCGAGTAGTAACCCCAACGGGGTTCTAAGCTATGTATTATGTAAGGGTTTGAGAAATAAATAATATTTGCCTATTTTGACAATACTTATGAAGTGTTCCGCGTTTTGGTATCAGAGCCTTGTTGTTTATTTAATTCTTTAGTATCAAGGGTTGATTATATCCTGGAGGGAGTAAGTCATAGCGAAGTACCGTTAGGAAGGTGGCCGTTGAGGGAAGCAGGTGCATCCTTGGAGTAATCAACATCAGGATAACTACAGAATTGAATAAATTCTCGGATCATATCTCACAAAGAACTCAGGTATGTCAAAATCAGGTATTATATTATTGAACCTTACTGCAAATACAAATGTTTAGAACTCTGTATTTTTAATAAGTGTTAAATCTTTTTAAATCTTCTCATTTTATGAGTAGCAATAACCATCCGTGGTTAGTAAATATATCTGGTAGTGCCATGATTTCCATGAATAACTATCAATATTTAGAACACCTTTTACAGGTTTCTAGGAAGATTGTCCGTAAAAAAGACAATAGAAACATTAGATCTCTTATCTGGGATCTAGAAGAATTTAAAACTGAACAAGTTCAATTCTATAATAGATATTCTATGCAAATAGAAACAGAGATATCTTCTCTTAAAAGAATTCTCAGTTATGATCTTATTAAGAATCCATAAATGAGTTTGTTAACAGAAAAATATCCTGAGGAAACTCAAGATGAAAATAATTTGGAAATCGAGTTTTCAGAAAATGAAAAAGGTTTTCAAGCAAGCTTTTTGGTAAAGCAAGAAATTCTTTCAAAAATCAAAAGAAGCAAACTTGATTTAAGAAAAGAGAAAATATTTAACATTCCTATGTTAAATTGTTTTAAAAGGAAAAACAACATCTTTTATTATATTTCTACCAAAGAAATGCATGTAGATATAAAAGATACTACAGGTTTAGTTTATCTGCCTTTAATCACTAAGGAAGAGATAACCAAAAATTTGTTGAAAATAGACTCTAAGATAAGATCTACAATCAGCGTAGTTCACTTAGGTGCTATAAAAATTTTGCTTAAAGCAGAATTTCAAGAAGGAATAGATTCTCCTATTAAAATGGCTTTAATAGATAATAGAATCAATGACAGAAGAGATTGTATTTTAGGTGCTGCTAGAGGTAATTTAGCATACCAAAAATTCATGTTTACTGTCTATCCTAAATTTGGTTTTAGTTTAGAAACTAAAAATCTTGATCAGATATTATCTTTCGTGCATGACTTTGAGAGACATAATCTGATGAATGCAGGTGATAAAGTATTTAGCTTAACTTATGTTGTTGCTTATGCTTTAACCAATAGTCATCATAGCATTGACTATAAGAAAAATGAATATATCGAATTGGAAGATGTATTCTCAGAAATAGGATCTGTAGAAGAAAAGCAATTTTCAGATATCAGTCCTTTAGATAGTTCTTGGGCAATTGATATTGCAAAGAATAAACCAATTCTAGGACAAAAACCTAGAATGAGTTTTAGAGGAAGAACCTTAGAGGTTGGTGAATCCTCTAATACCTCTAATAAAGAATTACTTCATAGCATGTCCCGAAGAGTTGATGACTTATGTCAGAAACTGGATCATCTATAGTCGTTCAATGAAATCATAGAATACCTTAAGAAAATCTTAGGATGAGCATTAAGGAATTACTAGAAGATTTCGATAGAAATATTAAGCCACAAATAGGAGAAATCCTTAGGTTGCTTAAAATTCAGCATGCTAACCATGTTACAGATAACATTGAGGCAGCAGCAGCAAAGATCATTACTGAATTGAAAGCAACAATTCAAGAATGTCCTTGCAACCATGAAATCCTTGAAGCCCTCCAAAAAAGGCAGCATAAAGGAAAAGAAATCATCACAACAGATGAAGATCCAGAGCATGAATCAAGGATCTGGAAATATAGTTACCCCAACTATAGTGTCGGGAACGAAGAGCTAGGAACTGGAAAAAATCCTGGCAGTCTGACGTGGCCATTCGGTGTTGATAAGAAATCAACATGAATTACATAAAAATTGTAGAAAAGTTCTTCTGGGATAACATAGAAGAAGAAGAATTGCAGGTTAACGATGACAACTATAATGTCCTCGAACAAGCAATCAGGTTAATGGAGTTAGATGATGAATCTAAAGCCAACCAAGAAATAGAAGACAATAATGAATTAAAATCTTTATTTGGTTTTAATAATTACAACATTCTTAACACAATTGAAAGTTTCAGTTCTGAAGAACAGGAAGACCTTCAAGAAAGAGAAGTTGATAGTTCTGAAGATGAGGAAATAGAAAACCTTAGGATGAACACTCATCAAACTTCGGCACCTCCTTCAACATCTTCTTCACCAAAAAGAGAATCAGGAGAAACATCAGGTACAAAGAACCCTGAAGGAAGCAGAAAAAGGAAAGGTAATTTCTATCCTTTTAATAATTCTGAGGCTAAAGGAAGTTCTAATATTTTTGGTAATAATATCTTAAATATTGACGGAAAGCCAAACAGAAAAGAGCTCATAGACACTTGGGCAAAAGAAATTAGTCTTATTATTCAGACTAACAAAGACGCTTATGATGATCAGAACACAGTTTTATTATTGATCGAACATAAGACTTTAGGTGTCATTAATAATTTTATTAAAAACACCACTTGGGAACCAGTCATGAGTCCCGTTACAGCCTTTGAAAATGTATTAGATGGCATCTATACAATGTTCTTAGGGATTAATCAAGCTTCTGATAAACTGCAGGAGTTATTGAGAATAAAAGAAAAGGCAAGAACTAGGATCACTAATATGCAGCTTTGCGATATATGTTTCCTAGATCAGTTTTTCTATGACTATGAAAAATATCTATATCAATTAGATGACCAAGCGGAATATGTGAAGTATGTAAAATACTATCTCCTCAAAATTCCACTGGTAGGATTAAAAGCTTTAGAAAGATTCAATCTAGAAGCTACTGGTCCAGCAGAGTATAGTTTAGCCTATGCTCAAAGAATTGTTAAAGAGGAAATCTCAAAAATTTGCGATTTAACAAAGAAACAAAAGCAGTTAAAGTCTTTTAGCAAACAGTGTTGTGAAAAGATTGTTGAAAAACCATTTGAGTATGGTTGTAGGAAATCTTCTTACAAGAAGCACTTCAGGAAGAAGTCTTATAAACATAAGACTACTTACAGGTTTATCAAGAAGAAAAAGCCTTATAAACCAGGTAAATATTTCAAGAAAAAAACATCCAAGAAATTTTCTAATGATAAGAAAAAGTTTTGCCCAAAAGGCAAGAAAAATTGCAGGTGTTGGATCTGTAATGAAGAAGGACATTATGCAAATGAATGCCCTAATAGAAAGAAGAATGATGGCAAGGTCCAAATGCTAGAACAAATTTATTCTTTAGGATATATTCCTATTGAAGACCCCTATGAAGATACTCAAAAGGTATATTCAATTGAAGAATTGGACCCTGGACCAATAAAGTCAGATTCTAATGAATCAACTTCCTCAGAATCCGACTGAAGAAGAAGAAGTGATGACCAACATCACTAATCCAAACTCTATTTATATCTCAGGTAAACTAAAATTTACAGGATATAAATAGATTGAATTACATTGTTATGTTGATACAGGCTCCAGCCTTTGCATAGCAAGTAAGCATGTTATTCCACCAGAATATTGAATTAACGCAGAAAGACCTATACAGGCAAAAATTGCTAATGGGAGCACCATTACAATTAACAAGGTATGTAAAGACCTTAATATACTGATAGCAGGTGAAATATTTCATATTCCTACTGTTTACCAACAGGAAGCTGGAATAGATTTTTTAATTGGTAATAATTTTTGCCAATTATATGAACCATTCACTCAGTATACAAAAATGATTATACTAACCCTTTCAGGTCAAGAAGTATATATCAGAAAAATAACAACAGCTCGTAAAGTTGGAGTTCCAGGTTTCCTAGAATCAATGAAAAAGAATTCTAAAACCAAAAAACTTGATGCTATTAATATCAGCTCTAATAAAATTTTTCTTTTATAGAGGGGGAAGGATGTTATTAGAAGATTCAAAGAATTAAATGATTGTAAAAATTTAATTCTTGATATAGAAAAGAAGACTATAATCGAAGGATTATTAGACTCTATCTGCTCAGAAAATCCACTGGATCCCACAAAGACCAAGAAATGGATGAAAGCAGCAATCAAGCTCAAAGATCCTAAAACTGTAATCAAGGTTCGACCTATGAAGTACAGCCCACAAGATCGTAAAGAATTTGGCATACAAATTCAAGAGCTTCTGGATATGAAGGTCATCATACCCAGTAAATCACCTCATATGTCTCCAGCATTTCTTGTAGAAAATGAAGCTGAGAAGAGAAGAGGGAAGAAAAGAATGGTAGTCAACTATAAAGCAATCAATGAGGCTACAATAGGAGACAGCCATAACCTACCAAATAAGGATGAACTTCTCACCCTTATCCGAGGTAAGAAAATGTTCAGTTCATTAGACTGTAAATCTGGATTTTGGCAGGTATTGCTAGACGAAGAATCACAGTTATTGACAGCATTTACATGTCCCCAAGGACATTATCAATGGATTATGGTGCCGTTCGGTCTTAAGCAGGCTCCTTCCATTTTTCAAAGACACATGCAGGATGCATTCAGGTCATTTGAATCATTTTGCTGCGTTTATGTTGATGATATCCTAATCTTTAGTGATAATGAACAGGATCATTTAAGGCATTTAGCAGCAGTTCTAAAGAGATATCAACATCTTGGCATAATTTTATCCAAGAAAAAAGCACAACTTTTTAAAACAACGATTAATTTCTTAGGGTTAGAAATTGATCAAGGAACGCACTGTCCTCAAGCTCATATTCTGGAACATATTAATAAATTTCCGAACAAACTTGAAGACAAAAAACAGTTGCAAAGGTTTTTAGGTATATTAACTTATGCATCTGATTATATTCCAAAACTTGCAGCCATTCGTGCACCTTTGCAGGTTAAGCTCAAGAAAGATATTCCTTGGGAATGGAAAGATTCAGATACTAATTACATTTGTAAGGTAAAAAAGAATCTGAAGGGATTTCCAAAACTCTATCATCCAGAGCCGGATGACAAGCTTATCATTGAGACAGATGCTTCAGGCGAATACTGGGGAGGAGTTCTCAAAGCAGTTAATTCTGATAAAGAATTAATATGCAGATATGCTTCAGGAAGCTTTAAAGACGCCGAGAAAAATTATCATTCAAATGAAAAAGAATATCTGGCGGTCATTAGAGTCATTAACAAATTTTCTATTTATCTAACTCCGGTCAAATTTTTAGTAAGGACTGATAATAGAAACTTCACTTATTTTCTTCGTATTAAGTTACAGGGAGATAATAAGCAAGGAAGATTAGTAAGATGGCAGCAATGGTTATCTCGCTACAGTTTTGATGTAGAGCACATCGAAGGAGTTAAAAACTGCTTAGCAGACTTTTTAACAAGAAAATTTCAGAAAGATCAGGTAAACACATTATTATAATAATGTAATGTTTTATATTGTTTTACACTATTTTTCAGGAATCCAAAGCCACTTTTCAGGCTATAAATATAGAGGAATTCAGGGTAAAGAAAGCACCAACAAATCTTTATTCCAAACCTTGAATACATATAAGGCTTCTTTGCCTACATACATCTCTTTCTTTAAGATTACCATAAGCCTGTAGCTATGGACAAACTAGCAATGCAAGAAGCTATTGTTATGAAGAAAATTCAGCTGTTACAAGATGAACTTCTTATAATTCGTGCTGAAATGGAATTTGTAAGAAGGTTTCACCCTTCTGAACAACAAAAGGTTATTTCAGAACCTTCTTCAGTAATGAACAATTCTGAAACTAGCCCGGAGCAAACGGCTACCAGTAAAGGCTCAACAAATCCGTTGACACCTGTGGATTTGGTAAAAATCCAGACTGAGGTTTATACCTCACAACAAATGGTTACTTCATCACCATCTTCAGAAATGAACAAAGATGAGTCTATTCCTGAGCAAACGGCTCCAGGTAAAGAAATAACAAATCCGTTAAAGGCTGTTGCTTTGCCAAAAAGCAAGACTGAGGTTCAAACCTCCATAACGTTAGAAAAAACCTCTAATTTAAATTTGAGGCCTAACGGGGGAATTCAAATCCCTACAAAGACTGAAGGTCATACTTCAGCTGTCCCGAACGGATTCAAAGGCCCTAAAACCTATTATGTGGTGTTTAATGGTCCTAATGCAGGAATATACACTACATGGGAGATAGCTGAGAAAGCTGTAAAAGGATTCTCAGGCATCAAATAGAAGAAGTACAAATCCTTTGCTGAAGCAAAAGTTGCAGCAAATATTTATACCACACAAGAATTCAAGCCACCTCTCCAGTTGATTAATTCTGTAGAAGCATTACGTCCAACGTATGCGGAGGCAATAATTCACCCAAAAGAAAGTTCTAGCAAAACTATTTTGGGAAACATCCCAAAATCTCAGCAGCTGTTAATACAAACGGAAGAAGATACCATTGAATCTTATTTTTCAGGATTTAATTATCTTTATCAATATGGAAGAATAGCCACTGAAAAGGAATTCGTTAGCGAACACTTCTTCACCACAGACAAGAAGAATGTTAGCTACTTCAATTTCTATCCAAATGCTGATCCAGACATGGTCTATGAAGCATACCAATATGGACTATTAGCACAAGTCTATCCTGCTAATAACCTTTTGGAAATTTCTAAGTTCCCCAAGGAGTTTAGAAAAGCAGTCAAGACATTTAAGAACAATTATCTTAAAGGAAAAGAGATCGACCTCTTCATCAAAACCACTAGTACCATTATGTGCTGGGAAAATGAAGAAGAATATGATTGTCCACCTAATCAACCTTTACATTATATTCAGGTTGGTCCTGCCAAGGAAAAGATCTATTCTCCAAGCCAAGCAATGGAACCTACACTAGAGAAGAATGATTTAAGAGCACTGGCTGAAAATAAGTTATTGATTTTAATCAATAAATTATTTAGTGTTCAAAAGGAAGATAAGCTAAAAGTCAATTTAGCTACAACACATGCCTTAATGACCTCTTATTCCCATAAAGGATTAAGTGAAGATGACTACAATAAAGTGGTCGCCTTCAGAAGGCAATTGTTACACAAAGATGCTGTTGGATCGCATCAAGAAATCTTCTGCAAGAAAAAGCAAAAGGAAATAAGCAAATTCGGCATCCATCTCGAATGTCAAATCTGCGGTGTCACCACTCCAGACAAAGAAGCTGGAAAAAGAATAATGGAGGACCCCTCCACTTCAGCAGAAAACAAAGAACTTTTGCCTAAAGCAGGAATACTGCTCAAAGCAAAACCGGGACACCGTTTTTAATAGAGCATCTTATCTTTTTGGAAAAAAGCAGAAGGCATCTACTTTATGAAAAGCAGAAGGCATCTACTTTATGAAAAAGCAGAAGGCATCTACTTTATGAAAAGCAGAAGGCATCTACTTTATGAAAAGCAGAAGGCATCTACTTTATGAAAAGCAGAAGGCATCTACTTTATGAAAAGCAGAAGGCATCTACTTTATGAAAAGCAGAAAGCATCTACTTTATGAATGATTAAGATGAATAGTCTGGAAGGGGCTCTCTGCCTTATTCTATAAAAGGAGATCAAAAATTTAGGAAAGGGCATCTTGTATTCTTACAACAAAAACACTTTCTGAATTCCAGAGAGTACTAGTAATGTATTGCGAGTAGTAACCCCAACGGGGTTCTAAGCTATGTATTATGTAAGGGTTTGAGAAATAAATAATATTTGCCTATTTTGACAATACTTATGAAGTGTTCCGCGTTTTGCCCTTTCACATATTTACTCTAGATCTAAAAGGAGTACCTGATTTCAATTTTTTTCTTTTTTTCTTTTTTATTTTTTTTAGATAAGTGGGGCTTATCAAGCATGTAGTTCATCCCTAAGATTTACTAACATCAGAATTTGACAGATAAGAATCAATAATCTAGTTTGTGACTTAGTAATAAGATACACAAAGTAAATTTGACTAAGATCAAAATCGGAATTTGCTTTAGTAATGGATTTCCACATAAATAACTAATTCAAACATGGGATACACAGTTTGTTAAAGACTACTAAGTCAACATCTAACAAATAATCCTCATTGGAGTGAATAGTCACAGAACATTCAAGACACTTTCAAAGTTTATAGAATCACATCAGATAACAATCAGTATTTAATATGTTTCAATTTAATCACAGATGACATGGAGATAAGACAATCTGTAAACACTAATCATAAAGTCTGATGCATGAGAACAAAAACTAAACAGATTTTGAGAAAGAACCTGAAACCATTCCAAGTTCATTTACCAGTCTTGTAAAGGTAGCTTCATATAGTGGTTTTGTGAAGATATCTGCTAGTTGTTGATCTGTTGGAACAAAATGCAATTCCACTGTATCTTCCATCATATGTTCCCTTATGAAATGGTACCTAATGCTGATGTGCTTTGTCATTGAGTGTTGAACTGGATTACCTGTCATAGCAATAGCACTTTGATTATCACAGTAAATGGGTATTTTAGAAAATTCTAACCCATAGTCCAATAACTGATTCTTCATCCAAAGAATCTGTGCACAACAGCTTCCTGCAGCAATATATTCTGCTTCTGCAGTTGATGTGGAAATTGATTTATGTTTCTTTCTAAACCAAGAAACCAATATGCCTCCAAGAAATTGGCAGCTTCCACTAGTGCTTTTCCTATCAATTTTGCATCCTGCAAAATCTGCATTTGAGTAACCTATTAGCTTAAAATCTGATTCCCTAGGATACCACAATCCTAAATCAGTTGTACCCTTGAGGTACTTGAAAATTCTTTTCACAGCTATTAGATGATGTTCTCTTGGATTAGCCTGAAATCTTGCACAAAGACAGGTAGCATACATGATATCAGGTCTACTTGCAGTCAAATATAGAAGTGAGCCAATCATACCTCTGTAGTTAGTAATATCTACTGATGCTCCGGTATCTTTATCTAACTTGGTGGCAGTGGCCATGGGAGTGGATGCAGTTGAACTGTCTTGCATTCCAAATTTCTTGAGTAAATTTCTGGTGTACTTGGATTGATTTATGAAAGTACCTTCTTCAGTTTGCTTGACTTGAAGTCCTAGAAAATAGCTAAGTTCTCCCATCATACTTATTTGATATCTTGACTGCATTAACTTGGAAAATCTTTCACACAGTTTTGTATTTGTAGAGCCAAAGATGATATCATCAACATATATCTGTACCAAAAGTAAGTCCTTTCCATGGTTGAGGTAAAATAAAGTCTTGTCAATTGTGCCTCTGGTAAATCCACTTTCCAGAAGGAATTGAGCTAAATTCTCATACCATGCTCTTGGAACTTGCTTAAGGCCATAAAGTGCTTTGTCAAGCCTGTAGGCATGATTTGGAAATTTGGATCTACAAAGTCTGGAGGTTGTTCAACATATACCTCTTCTTCCAATTCTCCATTAAGAAAAGCACTTTTCACATCCATTTGAAAGACTTTGAACTTCTTGTGAGCAGCATAAGCCAAAAAGATTCTTATGGCTTCCAATCTAGCAACTGGAGCAAATGTTTCATCATAGTCAATACCCTCTGGTTGAGAGTAACCTTTAGCAACCAGCCTTGCTTTATTATTTATAATTATGCCATCACTGTTAGTTTTATTTCTGAACACCCATTTTGTGCCAACAATAGATCTGTTCTTTGGTCTTGGCACTAGGGTCCAACTTTATTTCTTTCAAATTCATTTAACTCTTCCTGCATTGCTTGCACTCAATCAGCATCTTGAAGAGCTTCTTCCACTTTCTTTGGTTCAGTCTGAGACAGAAAGGAGTGATAAAGACATTCATTTGATGTTGTTGTTCTAATTCTGACACCTGCTTCAGGATCTCCAATTATTAAGTTAGGTGTGTGTGATTTAGTCCACTTCCTTGAAGATGGAAGTTGATCTCTAGAACTAGATCCTCCCCCATGATCCATGCTATTTCCATCAGCATTTTCTGATGATCCCCCTGTAGTTATGCTCTCTGAGACTTCTGAATTTGAGTTGGATCCTTCAGGAATTGAAGAATCAGAGTTTCCAGAATTGTCAGAATTTGGCTCATCAACACTTGATGAATCAGAACTTGAAGAGCCAGTGACTAGTTCCGTCGCCTGTATTTTGTCTCCTGGAATTAAAATTTCTCCCTGGCTGAAACTTGCCCTTCTTAAAATTTGGAAACTTCCCTGGTTGTGACTGACCTTCATTCCCTTCAAATTTCCTTTTCTTATTTTCTTTTTCCTTCTGTGACATCTCACTCTCTGTCTCTGCAATCATAGCCTTCTGTACAACTCCTGCATAGGTATCCAATTCAAAAATGGCTACCTTCCCTCTGATCCATGGCTTCAAACCTTGCTGGAATCTCTTAGCTTTATTCCTGTCAGTATCCACATATGACGACACATACCTTGACAATTCTTAAAACTTGCTTTCATAATCTGCCACTGATATATTTCCTTGCTTTAACTCTAAAAACTTCAACTCCATCTGATCCTAGACAAACTGGGGAAAATACTTTCCTAAAAATAATTCCTTAAACCTTTCCCAAGTAATGACATCTGTACCTTCCAATGACTTCACCATCTCCCACAAATAGGTAGCCTCATTCTTCAAATAATAGCTCGCAAACTCAACTTTTTGTTCTTCCTTTACCTTCACTAAGGTAAATGCCTTCTCTATTTCCTTTAACCAAATATTTGCTTCAATCGGTTCTAAGGAACCCTTAAATTTTGGCGGGTTTACTGCCTGAAAAGTTTTAAAAGTTACTTGGGGATTGGTCTGTCTTTGTTGTTGTTGTGCCAGGTGAACTGTTTGTTGGGCCAAAATTTAGAGAATATGGGCTATTGTTGGGTCTATGGGTCCTGGGTTTGCATTCTGGTTTGTATCATCTTGGTTGTTATTATTGTTGTTGTTGTTGTTGGTTTCTTCATTCTGGGTGTTGGTGCGGGTATTTCTTCTGGGAGGCATTTTTCTGTAAAGAATCAAACAACTTATTTAGCTTTTAAATCAAATCCTTTGCATAAAAGAAAAGTTTTGTAAAACTGAAATATCTCTTTTTGAAAACAGTTGTAACAGTTGAACTAAGTAAATTGCATGCTTCTTTACAGAATATAAACAGTTAAGGGAACAGGGTACATGGTATCATAGGGGTATAACATGGTGCAATAAATAAGGTAAAGTAAAACAGGTGCAGTAAAGTAAATGACAATGCTGAAAAGGAAAAAGGTACTGAACCTCCAATCTCCTCAAGCTCCTCTAGAACCCACTTAGCCCACTCTACTAGGAAATCAGGGGTGATGTCCTCATGTGTAGCCTCAACAATCCTCACAGCAGCTGCTCTACGAAACACCTGGAGCCTCTCTCTGAGTCGCCTCTCACCACTCCCAACCTCTCTGGTATGCATGATATGTAGTAACTCCTGAATCTGACCCTGTAGGAATCGCTGCTCCATAAGGCAAGCCTCAAACTAATGATATGGGACAGGATAGGAAGAGAACTGGAAAGGTACTCATGTCACTGAATGACCGGTGAAGCCTGAATCAGCAGGTGGGGGTCCTCTGATAGGTGACCTCATACCTGGAGGTGGAATAGCCTGCAGTGTTACGGGCTGCAACACGGGTGGAGGTAGAATAACCAACACTGGTGGAACAACAGGACGTGGATCTGAAGATGGTACTCCAACTGAAGGCTCTGAGTGATCAGCTGATACGGGGATGAAAGAGTCGTTCATCGCTGCTATCTGAAATCATATCGCAATATAAGAATCTCAAGCCACAACACGAATCATACTAATACCTATTATACCGTAGCACTCAACCTCTCGACGTTCTATCTTTCTATTCCTTACTTCTAATCCTAGCCCTCTACCCATTCCCTTCGGTCTAGGATTGTGTCAGTGACTTATAACCTGTAACTCTGATGACAAACCAATGGCACCCTCCAAACCCGGGTCAGAAGTTTGGGGTCCACACACACACCTTATTTAAAACCTGCTTATAACAATAATAAAGATAATAATAATATGCAGTGACCCTACTTACCAAATACCACGGACCGCAATAGGTTAAAGTATGCACACAATCCAAACACACCTACTTATATTATAAACGTTCAAATCCCAACTATTCAAACTCAAACATTATTACAAACTTTTACAAACTCAAATTATCCCAAAAGAAGCCTACTAGCTTAACTCGATCAACCTGAACCCCTAGCTCTCGCGCTGGACTGGGGATCTCCGTTACCAAATGGTTCCTTCTTAACTGGAAAAGAACATAAACAACATCGCACAAATGAGCTAACTAACTCAGCAAGTCACAACGACAAAACTGAGAATAATGATGATCAAATAAAAAGGGTTATGCTATCGAGTGCACAATGAATTATGATTTAGAATTGAATATTATATTTTCATTTTAAAAACCAAGGTTAGGCTGTTGATCAGTCACGCACTAACCCCGAGCAAAGCACATATCACTGCTCTAACTACTGGATCCAAGGCACACATTGGCCTAACTTGACCATTATATGGTCTGACCACGAATCTGGTCCACAATTTTATAAAAATAATCCAATTCTAACATAATAATAGAATAAACAGTAATAAGCAATAAACCGAATCATTAACAATATTGGACGTTCAATAATGAAATGGTTTCAATTTGCATAAGGATCAATATGGCATTTTCAAAACTTGGATGTTAGGTAATGAAAGAATTGGATAATAAAGGAATCAATATTTCAGGGTTACCAGGAATTGGTCTTTCAAATCATAAGGTACAATGGTTTGAGTATATAAGTAATTCGGTTCAGTGTTTGGTATTTAGTTTATATGTATTTGTGGAGTAGTATCGTATATCTGTGGTCCGTATTTGGGTGTACAACAATCAATGGTTTAGAACGAATAAAGTTTACGGCTCAAGATCAATAACTGGAATCAGGGTTTTGGGTTCAGTACTTCAAAGCACTTGCAATATAGAATATGACTATCAATCCACTACAATATATCTTGAGAAAGTTCAGAACACTTGCCTGGTATTAGCTTGCTATACTTCTCTAACTTTCAATCACAACCGTCTACTCCTCGACTATTGGTTTCCCTTTCCTACGCCTTGCCTCTTCTGTTCACATATCATAAGCATCTATCAATATTTAACTCATACGATTCTATTCGAAACACATTTCTATCTACCCTTCGTTTTACCCAAATCCGATTAACGGATTGAAAGTTATACTATAAACAAGTAAACATCGAATATACAGACCGACAGTTAACCAACAAGTCACATATATCACATAACACATCAAATAATCAATGATATATCATTTATAAAGAAGTCTCGGGTGATAAACAAGCTTTCGCGTATTTAAAATGATTTTTAAAACATTTTTCGGAATTAAAACGGGTCGTTGGATCAATTTTGAAGTAATAAACAGGGTTCGACGGGCCAAATCTGGCTTCAAAGCAATTTTATAATAATTATCGAGGCTTGAAAACAATTTAAAATAATATTTTAAAGCTCGAAACTATTTTTCGGAATTTTTAAATCATTTTTAAATAATTAAATCTAATTAAATAATTAATTAAAATCAATTAATAATTAATTAAATCAATTAATCAATTAATTTTTGAATTAATTGATCAATTAATCAATTAAATATTAACTGAAATTAATTAACTAATTAATTTAGATTTATTTTTGAATTAAAAATAATTTTTGGAATTAAAATAATAATTTTTAGAATTTTCAGAAATTAAAAACGAATTTTCATAATTAAAATAAATAGAAAATATGATTTTTGAATATTTTTAAAACAGGAATCCTAAATTTGCAAACTCGGGAAAGTTCAGGGACTAACTTCATCGTCCCCAATAATTGAGGTACTAAACTATAATTTTACAGTTCTAGTCGCCGGAAAACACAGGGGTGGCCGGAGAACACGATTCCGGCACCCTCACCTTACCATCTGCTCCAAATATACTCTACACAACACGAGGAACCTATTCATGCAATCAAAACACATCAATCATCCATGTCCTGGACGGAAAATGGCCAAGAACATCGCCGGTTTCCGGCGAAACATCGAAAACTTCAAAACACAACTCCTTTCGATTCAGACATCCTCTGTTAACGAGCTATATATCAATCGATTGCAAATTTCATAAGGAACACAACCCACTATAAATCAACAGCTAATAACCCCTAAATCAAAAAGCCCCAAATTTCAATTGAAAACATTTATACGGGTTATAAACCCTAATTTAAAAATTCGAAGATTAAACTCAATTTTGAACATGTTATTGAACTCCAAATCAGACATATGACATATGAAAATCATCAGGAAAACAAGCTCTACAACATGCAATCATCAAATCATTCAAACAATAATCCGAACAAAAATTTATATTTTTAATAAAAATAATTCGAAAATAAACAAATTTAAAGAAAATAAACCTTGATTTCTGCAGGTATATGGTTCACAGAATCTGATAGTACACCTCAAGACCTTCGTTTTGAGTACTCGAGCTTTCCAAACGGACTCCGGTAACACCTCTGATTGTTAGTTTGATTTTCAGAAAGGTTTATGAATATATGAATTTTCTCTGGAAATTTATATGATTACTGACTGCAAATGATTTTTGATACGGAATAATATACGGTAAAGGCTATTTATAATTACGGAAAATTAGTATCCAGTTGGATCATTCCGGATATGAAATAGTACGTTTATTTATAAAAACTGATCCAAACGGTACCGATTTTCGGGATAATTATCCAAATCAGTACAATTTGTACTGCAGTCTTGGTCTCAGCGCCTGGTTACACGTATTACGAGGTGATAATTGTGATAGTTTAATAAAAAGATCTCTTTTATAAAAAATACGAGTTTTATTGATTTACCGAAACAAATAACGTATCGAAAATATCGCGCCGGGACCCGCGCAGGATAAACCGTACTCCGGATCGAAAAAGTCGAAACATGGAAAATGCTCGGAATATTGCAATTAGGTTAGAAAGGAGTTCTCGGAAGAGTTTCGGGTTATAAAAATGTAACAACGGATGACGTCGGTTGGTTCCCGTTTGTATAAAATAGTTTTTAAATACTCGGAAAAATATTTTATAAAATCCATATAATTCCTATAAAATCATAAATCATCATAAAAATAATTAGGAAGATATGACAATTATCTATATTTTATTTTGGACATATAAAAATTAACATACTCAATTAATATTATTTTTAAACATCCAAACACATTTAACACTTAACAAATAATTCACAGAATAGATACTGAACACATATAATAATTATTTATTAGCAAAAATAATTACACGATATATCCTGGATATTACAATTTCTCAAAGTTCTCTTGGACATATTTTCTAAAGTCCAAAGATGAAGCTAGTGAAATCATCATCAATCACATAAGGCAAGTTAACAATCATCCTAATTTCAAAGTTAGAAGAATCAGGAGTGACAATGGAACCGAGTTCAAGGATTCCGTAATGAGATTATTTTGTGAAGTGAATGAGATCATGCATGATTTTTCAGCAGCAAGAACCCCACAAAAAAATGGAGTGGTGGAAAGGAAAAACATATCTCTTATTGATGCTACAAGAACAATGCTAGAAGAATCAAAATTACCAAAATATTTTTGGGCTGAAGCTGTAAATACTGCATGCTACACTCAGAATATTTCTTTGATTAATCAAGCAAAATGTATGACACCCTATCAATTGTTCAAGAACAGGAAGCCAACATTAAACTTTTTTCATGTCTTTGGTTGTAAATGCTATATCTAGAGGAATCACACTGATCAACATGGAAAGTTTGATGCCAAAGCTGATGAGGGAATTTTTGTTGGATATGTAGTTGAAAAAGCATACAGAGTCTACAATCTCAGAACCAACATTGTTATGGAATCTATACATGTTGTGTTTGATGATAAAAAGATTGAAGGACTGCAAGATGGAGATTTCCATGAAAGCCTCAAATTTGATAATATTGAGATGATTTTTGATGATAGTGATGATGAAGGTGATCAAGAACCAATGTCTAAGGACAATGCAGGAAAATTCTACAACTAATAAAGCATACAATTCAACATCCGTCGAAAGACCAAGTGCATCATCCGTTAAAAGATAATTTGCATCATCCGTCGAAAGGCAAAGATCAACATCCGTTGAACCATCAATAGAAATTGAGAGCTATTAGGTAATGAATTACACACAGAGGGGGGGGGTGAATGTGTTTTTATGTTTTTAATGCTTTTCTTGAACTATTTTGGTTGTGAACAAAGTAAATCAATTATTGTAGTGAAATGCAGAAATTAAACATGCAATAATAAAGAACACAGATCTTTCAAAACTCACTTAATTTTATATTAAAATTAAGAATATTTTGCTACAAAATTTCTAGGCTCTTTGTTGATAAAGAACTTAGCTTCTTTCTTGAGAGAAATACAAGAGTTCCTGATCTAAATTGTTACATCTAACAAAGGACCAGTGTTAACTTTATAATTTGGTTAACTACTGGTTTACACAGTGTATAATAAGACATGCTATTAACTTTAGTAAACTGTCACTTGTCATTTCCATTTTAGGAAAAGTATATCTTCCATTTCTGGCTTAGTATATCTTTGCATACTGTGTTAACTTTGATCTTCCTTTGTCAGTTAATCTTCACCCTTGATCTTGCACACTCTTCAAGCTATTTTTTGTACACTTGTCGATCCAGCTGGTTGGATTGTTTGTTGATTGTTAATCTTGGATATTGAACTGGTCTGCAAATTGTACTTTGAGATTTTACCTCGAGATCTCCAGTTTCGTCTATATAGAACTTGACATCTCGATAAGTATTTTGGCTTATCGAGATCTCTAATACTCCATAGTAAATTTGACTTATAAAGGTCTCTGAGTTCTTTATAAGAGAATTTGGCTTGTCGAGATCTCTACTCTTCATATCTTCACTATGACTTATCGATATCTTTGAATTCTCTAGTGGCTTATTGACTTATCGATAACTCAGAGTTCTCTAGTCAAATTTGACTTGTCAATAACTCAGAGTTCTCTAGTGAATTTTGGCTTATCGATATCTCTGAGTTCTCTAGTGGAATTTGACTTATCGATAATTCAGAGTTCTCCAATGAATGTTGACTTGTCGATAACTCTGAGTTCTCTAGTGAAGAAATGACTTGTTGATATCTCCAATCTTCATGTCTTCAATTTGGCTTGTCGATATCTCTGAGTTCTCTACAAGTCATTATGTAGTTCTCGAATGACTTCTCTATAACATTAAACCTGTGACTTGTAGAGATCTTGACTTAGAACATTTTTCCCAAAACAAATTTATTCAACTCCAAGCTTCTTCATAATTCTTCTGAGGCATGATCTTCTTGATCTTCTTCCAGATAGAATTCTTAGGCTTGATACTGTTTAAAAGAAAAAGACTCAAGTCTGCTCTTTGACATTTTTATAGACTTTAATGTTACAATACAAAATGCAAACTAAGATTACAATACAACTTACTTAGGGTTGTAAATTTGACTTAGTCTTGTTAAAGTACAGGCATGTCTTGCACAACAAGAGCCAATACAGATTACAATCAGAAAGAACCCCAACTACAGGTCAAAAATCCACAAACTCAGGGGGAGTTCCTTCTAATCAAAACTCTGTCATAAATTAAGACAACTATGAGGCCTCTTCATCTATAGCTAATCTACCACAATAGAGAAAATAAACTAGAGATCACCCTTTTGAGCTAATTATTGGTGGCGCGTCTTCAAGAGTGCAAACAAGGAAAGCAACACGAGAAGAATTTTTGTATAGCAGCTTTCTATCTCAGGAAGAACCTAAAAAGGTAGAAGAAGCTCTATTGGATCCTGATTGGGTTTTAGCTATGCAAGAGGAGCTAAACCAAATTGAAAGGAATAAAGTCTGGAAGCTGGTATCCAAGCCTAGAGGGGACACCAAGTGGGTATTCCGAAATAAGATGGATGAAAATGGCATAGTAATCAGGAACAAAGCTAGGTTAGTTGCTAAGGGCTATTGTCAACAGGAAGGAATATATTTTGATGAAACTTTTGCTCCTATTGTAAGACTTGAAGCCATCAGAATTTTCTTAGCATATGCAGCCCATGCCAATTTCAAGGTCTATCAAATGGATGTCAGTAGTGCCTTTCTGAATGGAGATTTGGAGGAGGAATTCTATGTCAGTCAACCTCCTGGTTTTGAAGATCCAAATTTTCCAGAATATGTCTACTATCTTTTGAAGGCACTTTATGGACTGAAGCAAGCACCTCGAGCCTGGTATGACACGTTGTCAAAGTTCCTCTTAGAAAATCATTTCACAAGAGGTACCGTTGATAAAACCTTATTATATAGAAATGTTAATGGCTCTAGTATACTTGTTCAAATTTATGTAGATGATATTATATTTGGATCTACAGATGGAAAACTTTGCAAAATGTTTGCCAAATTGATGCAAAGTAAATATGAAATGAGCATGATGGGATAACTAACTTACTTTCTTGGTTTACAAGTTAAGCAAGTTAGTGATGGAATATTCATCAGTCAAACCAAATATATTTATGATCTTTTGAAGAAGTTTGACTTTGCACATCTGCAAAAACTCCCATGGTCACTGCAACTAAACTTGAATTAAATACTACTGAAAAGTCTGTGAATATTTCAAGTTATAGAGGCATAATTGGCTTACTTTTATATTTAACAGCCAGTAGGCCAGATATAATGTTTGCTACTTGTCTTTGTGCTAGATTTCAAGCTAATCCTAGAGAATCTCATTTAGTAGCTATTAAGAGAATTTTCAGATATCTCAAAGGAACTCCAAAACTTGGCATTTGGTATTCTAGAGATTCTGGTTTTGATCTAAGTGGTTATTCAGATGCAGATTATGCAGGTTGTAAATTTGATAGAAAAAGTACAACATGAACCTGTCAATTTCTAGGAAATAAGCTAGTATCCTGGTTCAGTAAAAAGCAAAATTTAGTCTCTACTTCTACAGCTGAGGCTGAATATATTGCTGCTGGTAGTTGTTGTGCACAGATTTTATGGATGAAAAATCAACTGTTGGACTATGGTCTACAGGTGAATAAGATTCCTATTTTCTGTGACAATAAAGTGCCATTGCAATTACTGAGAATCCAATACAACATTCAAGGACCAAGCACATTGACATCAAGTACCACTTCATTAGAGAACATGTCATGAATGGTACTGTGGAACTTCATTTTGTTCTAAGTGAGAAGCAACTTGCAGACATCTTTACCAAGCCACTTGATGAATCCACCTTCACTAGGTTGGTAAGTGAGTTAGGTATGTTTAATTACTCTTAACTTATTTTGATGTTTAAACAAATTGGCATGCATCTAGAGTAAAATTTGGTGCTTACTGTTAAAGATGAAATTTTGTCTAAGTCAGAATTTACATCTCAATTGATGTTCATTATCCGTTGAAAATGAATATACATTGAATCTTATTATTCATTAAGGTATCAAACATTACTCTGGGTACTTTTAACTTTATCCGTCAAATTTGCTCTTAATCTTAGCCGTTAATTCTAAATATTATCCGTCGAATTTACTTACAGCCTGTATGTATATTTCAACGATTAATTTTAGAATTTTGACAGTTTTTCTTATTTTTAAACGGCTATTTTGGGTAATTTGATTGGCTACTTTATTTTACTTTTTATTTTTTGACAGCTTATTTCTGAGTAAGTATAAAAGATTATTTCATTTCTATTTTTGCTTTTATCTTTCTCAAGCAACTTTTTCTAACTCTCTTCTTCTCCAAAAATAAATACTCCCTTTCTGCAACTAACTTCAATCACAATAATGACACTCGTCGTCAAAATCATGTCCTCAACTGGGTTCGTTTATGAAAAGAACAACTTCGTGGCTCTGGTGAACAAGCAAATTCTAGCATCTGAAGACTATCACAAAATGATGGACTTCATGCTGAACTGCAAACTGAGTTATGCCATGCTTGAGTCTCCAACCATTTACTGTGAAGTTGTCGAGGAAATTTAGACTACAACAATGTTCAACTCAAAGGACAAAACTATTACCTTCAATCTCAAAGGTAATGAACATTGTATTAACTGTGATACAATTGAAAAATGCTTTAAACTGCCTGAAAATAACACACTTGCTCCACACACAAACACTGATGTGAGTAACATGCTAATTTCTATGGGCTATGCTCTTGATGCCACTAAGTTAGGTGATATTAGGAGAATGGTTCTTAGAAAAGAATGGAGCTTTCTATGTGATTCCTTTATTAAGGTGTTTTCTGTCAAAATTAGCAATTTTGATGTTGTAACTTACTCACTTGTTCACATGCTTTATATGTTTTTAAGTGATAAGTATTTCAATTTCAGTACTTCTGTCATGTATGAATTATGGGGTAAATTAGGAGACATAAAGAAGAGGTCTAAGAACATCTATTCTGCTAGATTCTTTATGATGTTAGCTAATTTTGTCACTGAGGATCTCTCAATTGTGAACCCAACAAACAAGTTATATTGTTGGGTCCAAGAGAGAAGAATTATTGCTGACTTGAACAGGGAAAATCACCACAAGAATGTTCCCCTTGTTTACATGCCAATCATGGAACAACCTCAGGTAAGTGAGGTAAATGTTTATGTACCTAATACTTCCCAACAACCTATTTCTTTGCAATCAACTGTGGCCATGGAACCTATGACAGTGACCAAACAGGTGCCTACCCAAGCCACAAAACCAAGAATTTCAAAATCCAAGTCAAAGAAAGCCCCCTCTAGTTTCTCTCAAAAGAAGCTAGGTTTAACATCCACTAAAAACCAAGAGGGGGTGTGAAGGGGAGTAAGTCTGGTGAGGGACAGGGTGAATATAAAAGAAGCCCTAAGAATAAGGAGGGAGAAGTGTGTGTAACCAAACCTAGCCACATTGCAGTTTCCCAACAAACTGTAGTGCTTAATTAGGATGTCAGCTCATTACTAGTTTCATCCTCCCAAAAGGATGTCACTATTGAAACAAGCTCTCAACCAAGAGCACACGCCAAGAGGGTTAGGGGCACAAGCTCGCCCCAAACTTGTGCTAGAAAGAAGAAATCTAAAACACTTGGGGATACACAGGGTGCACACACTGTGCAAACTACAGTCAAAGACTCAGTTACAACACCTTCTCAAAGTCAGATTGATGTAACTCCTGTAAATGTGAAGTCATAGCCAAAATCTTTAATAATAGAAGCACCTCACACGCCAAACTCACCAAATTCTTTGGATGTGGACATGATTCACACATCAATTCCTGATTCTCCATCTTTAACAGTCATGGAGAAGCCAAAATCTACATCAAGTGAGCATCATCTTTTAGATGATTTGTTGGCTCACTTGCCATTTCTTTCTGATTCTACTGAGAAATCTGTGCCAAATCTCAAAATCAATCACCACAGATTATACAGTAGTTTTAACTTCATACTCTGTCATTTCTACTACTTCAACGAATATTGTTCATCTGTTGACTAGTGATTGTATCTCGATGGATGTGCTTAACAGCAGTCATCCGTTGAAACTCTCAACTACTACCTCTGCGGATGTTTCTCATCTATTGAACATCACTGTACCACTTCAATTTTCAACAATAGTTACAAGTGCAGATGATCTTGTAGTTGTACAATCACTATTAGGATTGAGGGAAGGGAGTGAACAGAGTGAGAGGCTGAGTTGCTCTCAGGAAAAAGGAGAGGAAAAGAGTGAAAATATGCTAGCTATTTCTTCCATCTTGGAAAAAGTGAGTGAATGGAGTTCCACCTTAGTAGGTGAAGGTGAGGGTGGGAAACCAAGGGGAGCCCTTGATGCAAAAACAGAGAGATAATGAGAGAAAAGCAGGTACTGAAGTATGGGAAGAGCCCATTGTTAGTGAGTTAAGGGGTGTCAATGAGGCTAAAAAGAAACAGTTATTTTAGCAAGACTATCAAGCTATTTTAGACTCTGTTTCTTGTGAAGCTGAGGCATTTACTCACCCCGTTTCAGCTTATCAAGTTCTAGCTGAACAGGACAATGTGGCTGCTGAGAGAATTCTAAATTTGGTGCACATAACTGCTTCCATATAAAGGGCCAAGGGTGCAATCATTGCCATGCCCTCCACAGCTGGTGATGATTTTGAATTTGCTGAAGAATCATTTGGGGATGATGATAAGGATGATGAAATAGAAGGCATGAGCATAGGGGAGATGCAGAACCTCCATCATGGATGATGCACAAGGAATGCTCTTTCAAACATCTCCAAACCACTCTATTCCAGATTATCCATGACACTCAAACAGCAATTCAAGCATCCACTAGTGCCAGCACCGAAAGTTTACTCAAAGCTCACCTAGAATCTCTCCAATTGCACAAAATTCATGCTCTCAAACAAAATCAGGATGTGGACACCATAAAGAATAAAATTGGTGAAATTAAAAAGGACTTTGTGGTAAGGTTGGATGTCAGGCTTCCAGGAATAACAATGATAGAAATAGCTCAAAAGCTGAGAAAAGAAGCTGATTTGAACAAAAAAGTTGAGGCCATGGACTTAAGATTGACAAAGGTGGACAAATCAATGGCCAAGATACTTGAAAATCAAGGAACTCAAACAAGTCTGCTACAACAGTTGATGGCTGCACAAACCTCTACCTCCACTCAACTTGATGTTAACAAAAAGGGGGAGAAAGACTTTATCATTCCAGTTAGTCAAGGAGAGTCAACAAGTGAGGGGGAGAAAGTGCTCAACATACAAGTTAGCAAAGTAATTGTTCCAGCAATTGCTTTTTCTAAGCCACCAGCTCTTTACAGCATTGATCTGATCAAGATAGCAGCAACTAAGTTGAAGTCAAATGACAAATGGAAGAAGCTTGATGTAGCAGCAGCTGAGTTGGAAATAAATGAAAACTGGGAGAAGCTGGCTGAAACCATCAAAAAGAAATTTGGTCCAATTAAGAAGCAAGATAAAGGTTTCTCTCATTTTTCTCAATTGAGACAATTTCAGCAAATGACATGAGCTTAGGGAACATGGAAAGAGGTCAATGCTCATCCATTAAATCTCCAAAGGCCAGTGATTTTCAAACCCAAGAGAAATTATCCAAAGAAATTAGATAAAAATCCATTGGACCTAATGTATGAAACCCCTAAGCCAGATTAAAAGAAGCTGCTTGGAAGGTCCATTGCTTTATTTAAGGATCCCAGAGATTCAGTGCTAAAGAAAAGAATTTCTAAGATCTACAGAAATGGTAAATTAATCTGTGTAGTGGCTAGACATCCACAGTTTGCAGAGGCTAAGAAAGAAGAAATGGTGCGGCTCAAACAACAACAAAAGCAAGTTGCTTTAGATGCCAAAAACCAAGCCAAGAGGCTTGCAATCACAAAAACTGCATTGCCAACTGAGACATCTGAGAATATGATTGAAGGAAAACAAGAAAAACCCAAGCAGATAAGGAAATTTAGATACAAGCTACCATCCAAGAGGAAGCTGGATTTCAATGATGATAAGGAAGATTACATGCCTGTCAAATCTACAACTTCAAGTCAACCAGCCATACCTACAGTAAAAGAGGTTGGATTCGAGGTTGATCCTAACATAACTTTTCATAGTGAACCTGTAATTCCCAAAGATGAACCCATATATTGGTACAACCTGCCTCTTCCTGATCTAAACATTCCAATCCAAGTCAAGCCAAGAAAGACAAAGAAAAGAGCTATCAAGAATGTAATATCCGGGATATATCGTGTAATTATTTTGCTAATAAATAATTATTATATATGTTCAGTATCTATTCTGTGAATTATTTGTTAAATGTTAAATGTGTTTGGATGTTTAAAAATAATATTAATTGAGTATTTTAATTTGTATATGTCCAAAATAAAATATAGATAATTGTCATATCTTCCTAATTATTTTTATGTTGATTTATGATTTTATAGGAAATATATGGATTTTATAAAATCTTTTTCTGAGCATTTAAAAACTATTTTATACAATCGGGAACCAACCGACGTCATCCGTTTTTACGTTTTTATAACCCGAAACTCTTTCGAGAATTTTCCATGTTTCGACTTTTTCGATCCGGCGTACGGTTTGTCCTGTGCGGGTCTCGACGCAACATTTTTGATACATTATTTATTTCGGTAAATCAATAAAACTCGTATTTTCGATAAACAAGATCTTTTTATTAAACCATCACAATTATCACCTCGTAATACGTGTAACCAGGCGTTGAGACCAAGACCGCAGTACAAATTGTATTGGTTTGGATAATTATCCCGAAAACCGGTACCGTTTAGATCAGTTTTTATAAATAAACGTACCATTTTGTATCTGGAATGATGCAACGGGATACTAATTTTCCGTAAATATAAATAGCCTTTTACCGTATTTTATTCCGTATCAAAATCATTTGCAGTTAGTAATTATATAATTTTCCAGAGAAAATACTTATATTCATATAATCTTCTGAAAATCAAACCAACTTTTGAAGGTGTTATTGATCTTTGTTTGGAAAGCTCGAGTAACCAAATTGAAGGTCTTGAAGAGCTCTACCAGAATCTGTTATCCATACACCTGCAGAATCAAAGGTTTATTTTCTGGAAATTTATTTATTTTCGAATTGTTTTTATTAAAAATATGAATTTTTCTTCGGATGATTGTTTGAATGATTTGATGATTGCATGTTGTAGAGCTTGTTTTCCTGATGATTTTCATATGTCATATGACTGATTTGGAGTTCAATAACATGTTCAAAATTGAGTTTAATCTTCGAATTTTAAAATTAGGGTTTATAACCCGTATAAATATTTTTAATTGAAATTTGGGGTTTTTTGATTTAGGGGTTATTAGATGTTGTATTATAGTGGATTGTGTTCCTTATGAAATTTGCAATCGATTGGTATATATCTCGTTAACAGAGGATGTCTGAATCGAAGGGAGTTGTGTTTTGAAGTTTTCGTCGGTTCGTCGGAAACCGACGATGTTCTTGGCCATTTTCCGGCCAGGACAGGGATTATTGATGTGATTTGATTGCATGGTTGTGTTCCTGGTTATCTGTAGATTATATCTGGAGTAGATAGTGGGGTGAGGATGCCGGAATCGTGTTCTCCGACCACCCCTGTATATCCGGAATCGTGTTCTCCGCCGACTAGACTGCAAAATTACAATTTAGTCCCTGTACTTTTGTAGGTGATGAAGTTTAGTCCCCTAGGTTTCCTGAATTTGCAAAAATAGGATTTCTGTTTTTAAAATATTCTAAAAACATATTTTCTATTTATTTTAATTATAAAAATTCATTTTTAATTTCTGAAAATTCTAAAAATCATTATTTTAATTCCAAAAATTATTTTTAATTCAAAAATAAATCTGAATTAATTAGTTAATTAATTTCAGTTAATATTTAATTGATTAATTGGTCAATTAATTCGAAAATTAATTGATTAATTGATTTAATTAATTATTAATTAATTATTAATTAATTATTTAATTAGATTTAATTATTTAAAAATGATTTAAAAATTTCGAAAAATAGTTTCGAGCTTTAAAATATTATTTTAAATTGTTTTCAAGGCTCGATAATTATTATAAAATTATTTTGAAGCCAGATTTGGCCAACCGAACCCTGTTTATTACTCTGAAATTGATCCAACGACCCGTTTTAATTCCGAAAAATATTTCAAAAATCATTTTAAATAACCGAAAGCCTGTTTATGACCCGAGACTCCTTTATAAATGATATATTATGGATTGTTTGACGTGTTATATGCTATATGTGTGACTTGTTGATTAACTGTCGGTCTATATGTTCGGTGTTTACTTGTTTATAGCGTAACTTTCAATCCGTTAATCGGATTTGAGTGAAACGAAGGGTAGATAGAAGTATATGTCGAATAGAATAGTATGAGTTGAATATTAATAGATGCTTATAATATGTGAACAGAAGAGGTAAGACGTAGGAAAGGGAAACAAATAGTCGAGGAGTAGACCGTTGTGATTGAAAGTTATAGAAGTATAGCAAGCTAATACCAGGTAAGTGTTCTGAACTTTCTCGAGATATATTGTAGTGGATTGATAGTCCTGTTTTATATTGCAAGTGCTTTGAAGCACTGAACCCAAAACCCTGATTCCAGTTATTGATCTTGAGCCGTAAAACTTATTCTTTCTAAACCATTGATTGTTGTACACCCAAATACGAACCACAAATATACGATACTACTCCACAAATACATACAAACTAAATACCAAACACTGAACCAAATTACTTATATACTCAAACCATTGTACCTTATGATTTGAAAGACCAATTCTTGGTAAACCTGAAACATTGATTCCTTTATTATCCAATTCTTTCATTACCTAACATCCAAGCTTTGAAAATGCCATATTGATCCTTATAAAGATTGAAACCATTTCATTATTGAACGTCCAATGTTGTTAATGATTCTGTTTATTGCTTATTACTGTTTATTCTGTTATTATGTTAGAATTGGATTGTTTTTATAAAATTGTGGACCAGATTCGTGGTCAGACCATATAATGGTAAGTTAGGCCAATGTGTGTCTTGGATCCAGTAGTTAGAGCAGTGTTGTGTGCTTTGCTCGGGGTTAGTGCGTGACTGATCAACAACCTAACCTTGGTTTTTAAAATGAAAATATAATATCCAATTCTAAATCATAATTCATTATTCACTCGATATCATAACCCTTTCCATTTGATGATCATTATTCTCAGTTTTGTCATTATGACTTGCTGAGCTAGTTAGCTCATTTGTGCGATTTTGTTTATGTTCTTTTCCAGTTAAGAAGGAACCAGTTGGTAACGAGGATCCCCAGTCCAGCGCGAGAGCTAGGGGTTCAGGTTGATCAAGTTAAGCTAGTAGGCACCTTTTGGAGTAATTTAAGTTTGTAAAAGTTTGTAATAATGTTTAATACTCAGTTCTGAGTTTGGATAGTTGGGATTTGAACGTTTGTAATATAAGTAGGTGTGTTTGGCTTGTGTGCATACTTTAACCTGTTGCGGTCCGTGGTAGCTGGTAAGTAGGGTCACTGCATATTATTATTATTATCTTTATTATTGTTATAAACAGGTCATAAATAAAGTATGTGTGTGTGTGGACCCCAAACTTCTGACCTGGGTTTGGAGGGCGCCATAGGTTTGGTATCAGAGCTACAGGTTATAAGTCACTGACACAAGTCTAGGTTGACGGGAATGGGTAGAGGGTTAGGATTAGGATTAGAAGTAAGAAATAGAAAGATAGAACGTCGAGAGGTTGAGTGTTATGGTATAATAGGTATTAGTATGATTTGCGTCGTGGTTCGAGATTCTTATGCTGTGATATAATTTCAGATAGCAGCGATGACCGACTCTTTCATCCCCATATCAGCTGATCACTCAGAGCCTTTAGTTGGAGTACCGTCTTCAGATCCACTTCTTGTTGTTCCACAAGTGTTGGCTATTTTACCTCCACCTGTGTTGCAGCCCGTACCATTACAGGCTATTCCACCTCCAGGCATGAGGCCACCTATCAGAGGACCCCCACCAGCTGATTCAGATTCCATTGGGCATTCAGTTACAGGTGCCCCATTCCAGTCTACATTGCCCCCAGTTCCTTATTACAGGTATGAGGCTCTTCTGTTGGAGCGTAATTCCTTGTTGGCCCAGATCCGAGAGCTGCAGCATATTATCAGGACTACAGATGTTGATCGTGGTGTGAGGGAGTTCCGAGAGGAGATCCATGTGACACGCAGGATTCTTGAGGCTAGGCTACATGGAGCTACACTGCATGGCCGAGGCCCTGATGCACTTATGGGATGGGCTACTGAGGTGATGGAGGACTTTGAGAGGCTGGGAGGACCAGAGTTTCCTTGGAGTTGAGTCAGAGATCCAGAGATGGAGATGCTGATCAGTGTTGTTATGGTTGTGTAGTATGTGCAGTACTGTGTAGTATGTATCCGTAGACTTTTGAGTTGTATTTATAGACTAGAGCTGCTGACTAGTGAGTAGGTTGTTGTACCTTTTTGCTTTTACTTCCGAAGCGTCTTTACGCTTGTACTACCCAAAACTTTTGATATATATATACCAGTACCTTTTCCGTTCCAGCATTTTCATTTATTTTACTGCACCTGTTTTACTTTACCTTATTATTTGCACTAGTTATACCCCTGTGATACCAGGTACGCTATTCCCTTAACTGTTTATATTATGTAAAGAAGCATGCAATTTACTTAGTTCAACTGTTACAACTGTTTTCAAAAAGAGATATTTCTGTTTTACAAAACTTTTCTTTTATGCAAAGGATTTGATTTAAAAGCTAAATAAGTTGTTTAATTTTTTACAGAAAAATGCCTCCCAGAAGAAATACCCGCACCAACACCCAGAATGAAGAAACCAATAAAAATAATAACAACCAAGATGATACAAACCAGAATGCAAACCCAGGACCTATAGACCCAGCAATAGCCCAGATTCTTCAAATCTTGGCCCAACAAACAGTTCACCTGGCACAACAACAACAAAGACAGACCAATCCCCAAGTAACTTTCAAAACTTTTCAGGCGGTGAACCCACCAGAATTCAAGGGTTCCTTAGAACCGATTGAAGCAAATGTTTGGTTAAAGGAAATAGAGAAGGCATTTGCCTTAGTGAAAGTAAAGGAAGAACAAAAGGTTGAGTTTGCAAGTTATTACTTGAAGAATGAGCCCACCTATTGTGGGAGATGGTGAAGACATTGGAAGGTACAAATGTTATTACTTGGGAGAGGTTTAAGGAATTGTTTTTAGAAAAGTATTTTCCCCAGTTTGTCCAGGATCAGATGGAGCTGAAGTTTTTAGAGTTAAAGCAAGGAAATATGTCGGTAGCGGATTACGAAAGCAAGTTTGAAGAGTTGTCAAGGTATGTACCGTCCTATGTGGATACTGACAGGAAGAAGGCTAAGAGATTTCAGCAAGGTCTGAAGCCATGGATCAGAGGGAAGGTAGTTATATTTGAATTGGAATCCTATGCAGGAGTAGTACAGAAAGCCATGATTGCAGAGACAGAGAGTGAGATGTCACAGAAGGAGAAGGAAAGTAAGAAAAGGAAATTTGAAGGGAATGAAGGTCAGTCACAACCAGGGAAGTTTCCAAATTTTAAGAAAGGCAAGTTTCAACCAGGGAGAAATTTTAATTTCAAGAGACAAAATGCAGGCGACGGAGGCCAGGGCAACCGTCCAGTTAATGTGAATCAGCCGAATCAGTTAAGGTTAATTTTTCCAGATTGTCAGGTATGTGGGAAGAAACATGGAGGAGTTTGTAATAAGTTAAATGTGGTTTATTTCAAGTGTAATCAGAAAGGGCACTATTCGAGGGAGTGCCGAAATCAGCCAGCGAGAGAGCCATCAAACAAGGATCAGCCTATCCGGAATCCAGCAGTGAAGGTTCCAGCTATTGGATTTACGTGCTTTAAATGTGGGAAGCCAGGTCATATAGCCAGGGGTTGCAAGACACCAGCCCCAGCCAGTAATGCATTAAGGATTATGGGATCTACCCCATCAATGAATGAGACTCCAAGGGCTAGATTTTTTGATATGTATGTAAAGGACGTTATCCAAGATACTGACGTCATGGCAGGTACGCTTAATGTGAATTCTTTATGTGCCAAAGTGTTAATAGATTCAGGAGCAACTCGATCATTTGTTTCACAAGATTTTGTTAGTAAGTTAAATTATCCAGTTGAGTATTTAAATAAGATAATGACCGTGGAATTAGAAAATCAAGAACGTGTATCTATTAATCAAGTTTGTGGGAATTGTGAGATTAAAATTTATGGTAGTAAGTTATGTGTAGATTTGATATCATTTAAGTTGGGAGAATTTGACGTTATCTTAGGAATTGATTGGTTATCTAAGCACAGTGCCCAGATAGATTGGCAAAATAAGAAAGTAATGGTGAAGACGCCACACGAAAGGATAGTAACGTTCAAGGGCCAGAAGCAAGTAAAGAAGTTATTAACGATAATTCAAGACAAGAAGTTACTACGACAAGGATGCGAGCATTTCGTGGCATATGTGATTGATAGAAGTCAGGAGCCAGCGAGACTCGAAGATATTCCAGTAGTGAATGAATTTCCAGACGTGTTTGCCGATGAGTTACCAGGACTTCCTCCAGATAGAGAAATTGAGTTTACAATCGACTTAGCACCTGGAACAGAACCAGTATCCAAGGCCCCGTACAGAATGGCGCCCATTGAGATGAAGGAGCTAGCAAAGCAATTACAAGAGTTGTTAGAAAAAGAAATAATCAGACCCAGTGTATCCCCGTGGGGTGCACCGGTACTATTTGTCAAAAAGAAGGATGGAAGCATGAGACTGTGCATCGACTATAGGGAGCTCAACAAGCTTACAATAAAAAACAAGTATCCGTTACCCAGAATTGATGATTTGTTTGACCAATTAAAGGGAGCCAAGTACTTCTCCAAGATTGATTTAAGATCGGGATATCATCAACTAAAGATCAAGCCAGAAGATATACCAAAGACAGCTTTTAGAACAAGGTATGGACATTATGAATTTTTAGTGATGTCTTACGGATTGAACAATGCCCCGACAGCGTTCATGGACCTGATGAATAGAATTTTCAAGGAATATTTGGATAAGTTCGTTATTGTGTTTATAGACGATATTTTGATCTATTAAAAGACGGAAGAGGATCATGCGGAACATTTGAGAACAACTTTGGAGATTTTAAGGAAAAAGAAGTTATATGCTAAATTCTCGAAGTGTGAGTTTTGGCTACAGGAGGTTCAATTCTTAGGACACATAGTCAGTAATGAAGGGATCAAAGTGGACCCAGCAAAAATTGAAGCAATTATAAATTGGGAAAGACCGAGAACACCAACAGAGGTAAGAAGTTTCTTGGGATTAGCAGGATATTATCGTCGATTCGTTAAAAATTTCTCAAGAATTGTAATACCATTGACAAAGCTCACACGGAAGAATGAAAAGTTTATATGGAACGATAAATATGAATAAAGTTTTCAGGAATTGTAGCGAAGATTAATCACGACACATGTTTTGTCACTTCCAGACGATCAAGGGAATTTCGTAATTTATAGCGATGCTTCTCATAAAGGACTAGGATGTGTTCTGATGCAGCACGATAAAGTGATTGCGTATGCGTCAAGGCAACTGAAACCACACGAACAAGAATATCCTACTCATGATTTGGAGCTAGCAGCCATGGTTTTCGCTTTGAAGATTTGGAGACATTATCTATATGAGAAAAGTGCGAGATTTATACGGATCACAAAAGCTTGAAGTACATATTCACCCAGAAGGAGCTTAATATGAGGCACATGATATGGCTAGAATTGATCAAGGATTATGACTGCACGATTAACTATCATCCCGGTAAAGCAAACGTTGTTGCAGATGTATTGAGTCGGAAAGAAATGTTAAATGTGTTATCAGCACCCAAAGAAATATATAAGGAATTCCAGAAACTGGAATTGGAGATTAGAGTTTGCAAGCCTGATGAAGCGAAAGTGTATAGTATGACTTTCCAGCCGGAGTTGTTAGAGAAGATAAAGAAGTGTCAAGAGGAAGTAATGTATCAGGACATAAATCGTTTGGTAGGTGAAGAATTGTGCACGCAAAAGGACGATCAAGGTATTCTTAGGTTTTCTTCTAGAATTTGGATTCCACCAGTGACGGGGCTGAAGAATGAAATGTTACAGGAAGCTCATAGTTCAAAGTATTCAATCCATCCAGGGAGTACCAAAATGTACAGAGATTTAAAGGAAAATTATTGGTGGCTAGATATGAAGAGGGAAATTACGGAATGGGTTAGCAGATGTTATACATGTCAGAGAGTTAAAGCAGAGCATCAAAGACCAAGTGGATTGCTACAGCCATTGGAGATTCCAGAGTGGAAGTGGGAACATATTTCCATGGATTTCATAGTTGGATTACCAAGGACAAGGGCTAATCATGATGCCATTTGGGTTATAGTGGATAGACTTACCAAGTCAGCTCATTTTCTGCCTATAAATGAAAGATTTTTTCTCGACAAGTTAGTCCATATGTACCTGAAGAAAATTGTAGTTCGTCATGGAATTCCTGTATCTATTGTATCTGATCGAGATCCAAGATTTAATTCAAGATTTTAGAAGAGTTTTCAAGAATGTTTGGGAACAAGATTGAATATGAGTACGGCTTACCATCCACAAACGGACGGCCAGAGTGAAAGAACGATCAAGACAATTGAAGACATGTTACGTGTCTGTGCTATTGATTTCAAAGGAAGTTGGGACGAGCATTTACCTCTGGTAGAATTTGCTTACAACAACAGTTATCACGCCAGTATTGGGATGCCACCCTATGAAGCCCTTTATGGATGCAAATGTAGATCTCCAGTGTATTGGGATGAAGTAGGAGAACGCAAAATACTTGGACCTGAATTAGTACAACAGACGAAGGAAGTTGTTGAAGTTATCCAGAAGAGATTGATAGCAGCACAAGACCGTCAAAGAAAGTATGCAGATCAATCAAGGAAAGATATGGAATTCGAAGAAGGAAGCTTGGTATTACTGAAAGTATCACCGTGGAAAGGATTGACGAGGTTTGGAAAGAAAGAAAAGCTGAGCCCAAGATTTGTAGGACCTTTTGAGATTCTAAAGCGAGTTGGCAAAGTGGCTTACGAGTTGGCATTACCTCCGCACATGGAGCACATTCACAATGTTTTTCACGTATCGATGCTTAAGAAGTATAATCCAGACTCCAGGCATATTGTAAGGTCACACACACTGTAGAAGGGGGTTGAATACAGTGTATAGCACAATCAAATCGAATTTAAAGAACACAAGTAACAGATTCTAGTTGATTCAATCTTTCAGGAGTTGCTCCAATACCTGGTTCACTTAAGGAAGTTGGATCATTGGTTGTGTTTTGCACTCTTCTTTCATCAGCACTACCCAATCCAGATTTATCTCTTGCTTCCTTTCCAGTAACCACTCTTGCTTCAAAACCACTTGCTGCAGTCTTCAAAGGTTGAGTCTGTTTGACTTTAGTGAATCCTGGTAGGAGTAACTTTGAGGATTTAACATGAGCAATTTTAGAGGTTTCCTTTGACTTATCTTCTGATATCAAGCCAACTTGAGCTATGTCAGAGGTTGCTTGCTTCATTGTTATATCAGAACTAACTATATCTTGACTCTGAACAACTTGAGCCATGTCAGAGGTTGTCTTAGAAATCTTCCTTGAAGTCAGAGTAAGATTAGCATCTTCATCAGAAATTTCTTCATCCATAGGAGGCACATAAACCTTTACAGGTTCACCAACTTTATCTTTGCCCTTGGACCTTGGATCTATCTGCAATTGTGATTTGGCTTTGGTTGCCACAGATTTTGTCCTTTCTTTTATCACAATGCCTTTAGCCGTAGGAAGTTTCTTTTTAATAACAGAAGCTTCAGATTTGGAGTTGACTTTTTCTAACTTAAGTCTAGCTTCTTCTTCCATTAGACTCTCAAAGTCCATTCCTGGATTTTCTTTCAGAAATAACTGTCTTGAAATTTCTTCATCAAGTTCCAAAAGTTCATCAGAACTTATCCTTTTACCAGTATCAGAAGTTATTCTTCTCCCAGTATCAGAACTTGTTCTATGACTTGTAGTTCCAGCTCTACTTGATGAGAGACCTCCACCTTGACCATGACCTTCACCCATTCCAGAGTTTCCCGGGTCATTACCATCATCCTTTTTCTTCAGTGTAGGTTTGCATTTGGACTTAATTACTTTCTCCCCTTTTTGGCATCAGCAGGTAAAAGAAGAGAGAGAATCAATTCCACTGAGGATTGAATCTCATTGAGTTGAGATTGCTGAGAAGCTTGATTTTTCATAATTTCATCAATCTGAGACTGCTGCTTCTCTTGGATTTTCTCAATATTGGTAATTTTGTCAAAGGAAGGTTTGAAAAACCTTTTCTAGTCCAACTTGACAACTGTATCTTGTTGCATTAAGGTTTCTTGAATCTTGTCCACCTTGGCCTGAGTTACAGAGTGTTGACCCTGAAGGTGCCTTGTACTGAGTGCAATAACTCTGAGCTGAGTTTTGAAATCATCATTAACTAGCATCTCATCAGCTTTTGCCAAGTGATCAGCAAGAATCTTTTCAGTAGGAACAAAGGTAACTGTGTTCCACTCCTTAGTCCATTCCTGTCCTCTAGGAGTTTCACGCCAAGGTACTGGTGCTTCCCCTGTAACAAACTTTTTGACTATCTCAGCTTTTGAAGAAGCGTGTAGAGGTGCATGTCCAGAAGGACCAGCTGCATCAGCATCTAAATTTGTAGCAGCATTACCAGTAGTATCAATATTTGCAGCATCAGAACTTACAGAGTCAATATCTTCAGCATCCTATGATAAAAGAACAGTATGAGAAGCTATGGAGGCTTTAACATCATCCTCTAAGTGCTGATCTCCAACTAAGTTCTGATCAACATCCATATTCTGATGCTCACCTAAAATCTGATCTTCAGTATCTAGATGCATAGAAGGTGTTGTAGGCAATTCTGGATTAAAATCAGCATCAGGAATTGGTGTTGTTGATGGAGTGACTTGAGTTGATGGAGCTTCTAGATACAAGACCTGACGCACTTCCAAGTTATGTATGTCAATTTCATCACTTGGCCCCTGGTAATCAACATTTACTGGAGATACTGGAGGTGTAGGAATGTGAGTACTTTCTGGTTCATGTAGTGGAGAGTGATGAGTTGCATGAGAATCTGGATCAGCACTAGGAGAATTGTGAGCTTCAACAGGGTCTTGTGAGATCAGAGATTCCTGATCCCCTTCCTTAGCTGCTGCTTCCATTCCTTTACCAGAATCTTCAGGCATTTTTGCCAATGTTTTGAATCTTGTAGCTTTTAAGGTGACTTTAGGAGCTGTATCATCAGAATTACGCTTTCTAATCCTTGTTAGGGGCCTAGAACTCCCAATATCAACATCCTCCTGAGAAGAGACCTTCTCAGCTTCTAGAACAACAGGTTCTGATACAGGAACCTGTTCCTCAGCATCTGATTCATCTCGCAGAATGAATCTCCTTCTCTTTTGATGTGTATGAGGTACTTTCTTAGTCCTCTTAGGTTTGGAAGATGAAGGCTGCACTGTAGGTTCTGAAGGTTGAGGTTGAGAAGTTTGTGGTTGTTGAGTAGAGGTGGTAGGTGCTGATGGATGAGGTTCCAATGGTTGAACATCAGGATATAGTGCAGTGTACTTAACAGGATCATATTCACCATAATTTTGGGGCTTATTATCACAACAGATGCTATAGATAAGCTGACAGAATCTAGCAAAATAAACAGTAGATCTATCTTCATGCATTCTGTCCCCAATAAAACCTACAACAACACTTGCATAGTCAAAATCAGTTCGATTTATGAGAGCATACCCGATTTGTTGGCTGAATATGGGAATTGCATCAAAATTGGAAAATTTGTTTGCAAAAGCTTTAGTTATGCAGTCAAAGAAGAAACTCCATTCCCTCCTTATGAAAGATCTCTTCAACTGGCCAAGCTTTGCCAATGTCCTCTCATATCCCAGACTGGCCATCATGTTTTGAAGAACTGGCTCATCAACAGTAGAATAAACACAGTTCTCAGGTAGCTGCAGTGCTTGTCGAACCGTAGACAAAGTCACAACATACTCATCCTCCCTTGATGAAAAAATAATACTTGGGGACCCTTGAGCACCACCATCATCATATACACCGCTTCTCCAGAACTCCAGTACTTGAGTACCAGAGACTGCTTCGGGTTCAGTCAGAGCATACCCAATATCAGAACTAGCAAGAAAGTCCTGAATGAAGTGAAGTTCAGAGGGTGCTTCCGACTTGCTAAGAATCGCAGAGAAGTTATTAGGAAAAAACGTAGCTCCATCGAAAATTATGTCCTTGGGTTCCATGAGAATTCGTGAGAAAGAAGATTGCCTGTAAGGTGTTTGAGAAAATGTCTTTATGAAAAATCGTCAGTAGATGAGAGAGAATGAAAGTAAAAAGAGAGAGAAAATATGAAAGTAAATAAAAGATTTTACAATCTTTTCTCTCTTTTACTTATACACGGTAGAAAAAGTAACCGTTGAGACACCTGTCAGACGTGCAGCAGTAAAAGATAATTAATGGGCACGGGTATGCAGTAATCATTACTTATCACATGCAGTTTTTCAAGGAAAAACCGTTCCACTTACCAAGTAATCCCATTAATCAAGGTAGTTCAGTTTTATTTTAAAATTTAAAATTGTTCCCACTTAATAAATTTTTATCACTGCGTGACCAATATTCTGTAAAAATATGACTAATGAGAGAATGACAATTAATAAACCAAGTAAACAAATACTTCCACGTCAGATTCAGAACTTGATTTGTATCAGAGCTAAAAAGGTCATCAGAATATGGTTAGTATCAGGATTTAAAATGTTATCAGAATATCAAATGACTCAGAGACAAAATCTTGCATAAATATAAAATTTCATTAATATATTGAGCAAATACATTTCATGAAATTTAAATTACATGCTTAAAAGTACAAGATTGTCCTAAGCTACAAATCCTAACATCAACAGCTTTAGTCCTTAGCTAAGAAGCCAGACAAAGCTGACGGTGAAGAGAAATAGATAGCTGCAATTATTTCTTCTTCCTACTCTCAACAAAAAGAACAGCGAGACGAATGATTCGCTCCTGCTGTCGGAGAGCTTCCCTCTATTCCTCTTCCAGACGCGCAAGATGGCGATGATAGTCCATGTAGAAGAACAAGAGGTCTGTGAGGACCTCTTGGGGAACTGAGTCCCAGATTTCATCAGGAATGGCAGTGACATGCCATTCCTGCTGCCATTCAGTTTACCTCAAAGTGATAGTGAAAGTGTCATAGTTCAGAACTAAGTTAAAGTGAACCATGTTTGTGATGAAAAAAAATGAGTTTGAGAGAAAATGAGAGATGTGTTGGCTGGAATGAGGTGTTGGTTTATATAGCCAATAGAATGCCAAGAGACGCAAGGAAAATTGAATGGTTATAGGTAGAAATAATTCTACCTCGTCTCCCTAGACTGATGAGAATAATAACAGTCATTGGAAGTTTAAAACAGGATTTAATGTGCACACGAAACAAGTAAAAATTATTATGCATAGACGTGTATCACGAACCCAAATTATGTTGAATGTTAATATCTCACCCAAACATATTCTGATTTTAAATAGGACTGTTTCAGATTTTAATCATAAATAAGTCAAGTAAAGAATCAGAGTTTAATATCAGAACTTAGACTTATATAAGAACTTAACAGTCATCAGAACATGATTCCTTAACTCGAAAAGTGAATGCCCATTTCTGTAATTCTTCACACAAATTCTGATTTCGTTTCTTCAGAACTTAATCATCAGAACTTCCATCATTACTTGTCCTCAGAATTTATGCAACTGACACCGAAACGTTCAACTAAAACAACAGTTATCACCACAGTAATTTTCATGATTCATATGGAGTGTATGTGTGTGCAGTAAGCTAAATATCAGATAAAGATTAAAGTCTGATTCACTTCAGTATATCTTAGAAATAAGGCATAACTAAGAACTTTGCTCAAAATCTGTCATGATTCTGAAGTCTACTTTAGAATGAGTTCATGCATGAATCCACCTCAACTGTTTTATGCTCATTTTATGCATCTTTTGAAATTCCATTTTACAATGGCTTCTCAGTGTAAGTGAGTCACGACTGCTTATCAGAATTTATGCTATTATCAGAGTATTTCTCCAGTAATCATAGAGTGTTAAAAGCCACCAAGAAAAATATTTATTTTGCTTTTCTAATGCATATTACTTAATATCAGCAATGCACTTGGGTCTTCCCTTCCACATTTTTACTCTAGATCTCAAAGGAGTACCTGATTTTTATTTCCTTTTCTTTTTTCTTTTGATTAGTGAGGTTTATCAGCACTTATTACATCCATTAGATTTACTAACATCAGAACTCAACAGATAAGAAGCACTATTCCGGTTTGTGACTTAGTAATGAGATACACAAAGTAAACTTCAACTAAGCTAAGTATCAGAATTTGCTTGTGTTAAGAGATTTCCACAGAAATAATTACTTCAAACATGGGATCTTTAGTATATTAAAGACTACTAGGTCAGCATCTAGCATAGTTATCCTCATCAGATTGAATAATCACAGAAACATTCATATCACTATCAGAGTTTAGAAATTCACGTCAGACAACAATCAGTACTTAAGCAATTTTCAATTAAGCACAGAATACACAAAGATAGTAATATCTGTAAATACTGATCATAAAATCTGACGCATCAGAACAAAAACTATACAAATTTAGAGAAAGAACCTGAAACCATTCCAAGTTCATTTACCAATCTTGTAAAAGTAGCTTCACACAGTGGTTTTATGAAAATATCTGCTAGTTGTTGATCTGTTGGAACAAAATGCAATTCCACTGTACCTTCATCCACATGTTCCCTTATGAAGTGGTACCTAATGCTGATGTGCTTTGTCATTGAGTGTTGAACTGGATTACCTGTCATAGCAATAGCACTTTGATTATCACAGTAAATAGGGATTTTAAAATATGTTAACCCATAATTCAGTAATTGATTCTTCATCCAAAGAATCCGTGCACAACAGCTTCCTGTAGCAATGTATTCTGCTTCTGCAGTTGATGTGGAAATTGACTTTTGTTTCTTGCTAAACCAAGAAACCAATCTGCCTCGAAGAAATTGGCAGCTTCCACTTGTGCTTTTCCTGTCAATTTTGCATCCTGCAAAATCTGCATCTGAGTAACCTATTAGTTTAAAGTCTGATTCTCTAGGATACCATAATCCCAGATCAGCTGTTCCCTTAACATACTTGAAAATTCTTTTCACAACTGTTAAGTGAGGTTCTCTTGGATCTGTTTGAAATCTTACACAAAAAACAGGTAGCATACATGATATCATGTCTACTAGCAGTTAGATAGAATAGTGAGCCAATCATACCTCTGTAATCAGTAATATCTACTGATATACCAGTATCCTTATCCAATTTTGTTGCAGTGGCCATGGGAGTGGATGCACTTGAACAATCTTGCATTCCAAATTTCTTCAGCAAATTTCTGGTGTACTTGGTTTGATAAATAAAAGTGCCTTCTTCATTCTGCTTGACTTGAAGGCCCAGAAAATAGCTAAGTTCCCCCATCATACTCATTTGATATCTAGACTGCATCAGTTTGGCAAACTTCTTACAAAGTCTGTCATTTGTAGAACCAAAAATGATATCATCAACATATATCTGCACCAAAAGTAAGTCATTTCCATGGTTGAGGTAGAACAATATTTTATCAATAGTTCCTCTGTTAAATCCACTTTCCAGAAGAAACTGAGCTAAAGTCTCATACCATGCTCTTGGAGCTTGCTTAAGGCCATAAAGTGCTTTATCAAGCCTGTAGACATGATTTGGAAATTTGTTATCTTAAAAGCCTGGAGGTTGTTCAACATATACTTCCTCTACCAACTCTCCATTGAGAAAAGTACTTTTCACATCCATTTGAAAGACAGTAAACTTTTTGTGAGCAGCATAAGCCAAAAATATTCTTATGGCTTCCAATCTAGCAACTGGTGCAAATGTTTCATCATAATCAATTCCCTCCTGTTGAGAATATCCTTTTGCAACCAGCCTTGCTTTATTCCTTGTAATTATGCCATCACTATCAGTTTTATTTCTGAACACCCACTTTGTACCAACAACAGATTTATTCTTTGGTCTTGGCACTAGGGTCCAGACTTTGTTTTTTTTCAAATTCATTTAACTCTTCCTGCATTGCTTGCACCCAATCAGCATCTTGAAGAGCTTCTTCCACTTTCTTTGGTTCAGTCTGAGAGAGAAAAGAATTATACAGACATTCACTTGAAGTAGCTGTTCTAGTTCTGACATCTGCATCAGGATTTCCAATAATTAAGTCAGGTGTATGTGATTTGGTCCACTTCCTTGCAGATGGAAGATTTTCTCTAGAACTGGATGCTCCCCCATGATCCATGCTGTTTTTATCAACATTTTCTGATGCTCCCCCTGAAATTATGCTCTCTGAGTTGGATCCTTCAGAATTTAAGTTATCAGAACTATCAGAACTTGGCTTATCAGAACTTGATGAATCAGAACTTGAAGAGCCAGTTGTATGTTCTGATGCTTCTTGAGATGTGGTTGTATCTTCAGTATGCTCCCCCTGCACAGGTGCATCTTCCTTTGGCGTAGTCACTACAGTTTCAATAACATCAGAGTTTAATCCATCAGAGTTTGCAGTATCAGGATTTAGACTGTCAGGATTTTCAGTATCCGAATTTAAGTCTTCATTTTCAAATCTCAGCTGATCATGATCATTGAAATCTTCAAGTCCAGTAATCTTCTTATCATCAAATAAGACATTGATAGATTCCATGACAACCCTTGTTCTTAAATTGTAGACTCTGAAGGCTTTTGTGGAAAGTGGATATCCAACAAAAATTCCTTCATCAGCTTTTAAATCAAATTTGGATAGCTGTTCAGGGTGAGTCTTAAGAACAAAACACTTACATCCAAATACATGAAAATACTTCAGATTTGGCTTCTTTTTCTTCACCATCTCATATGGTGTCTTTCCATGCTTGTTAATGAGTGTTGCATTCTGAGTAAAACAAGCAGTCTGCACAGCTTCAACCCAAAAATAGGTTGATAACTTTGCTTCATCAAGCATAGTTCGTGCAGCTTCAATAAGAGTTATATTATTTCTTTCAACAACTCCATTTTGCTGTGGAGTTCCAGGAGCAGAAAATTTCTGCTTTATTCCATGGTCTTTGCAGAACTCTTCCATGATCAAATTCTTGAACTCAGTGCCATTATCACTTCTTATTATTTTCACAGAATCTTTGACCAATTTATCCAGTTGCTTGACATGACCAATCAAGATAGATGCAGTTTCACTTTTTGTGTACAAGAAATACACCCATGTGTATCTGGTGAACTTATCCACTATGACCATAACATATTTCTTCTTTGCAATAGACATGACATTCACTGGACCAAATAGATCTACATGTAGTAGGTGATAAGGCTCAAGAATTGATGATTCGGTCTTGCTCTTGAATGGAGATTTTCTTTGTTTAGCCTTCTGACATGAATCACAAAGGCCATCAGGAGCAAATACTGATTTTGGCAGTCCTCTCACAAGATCTTTCTTGACTAGTTCATTTATATTGTTGAAATTTAAATGAGAGAGTTTCTTGTGCCAATTCCAGCTTTCTTCAATTGATGCTCTACTCAATAGACAGATTGCAGAACCATCAGTACTTGTTGAAAGCTTGGCTTCATAAATGTTACCATGTCTGTATCCTTTCAGAACAACTTTGCTTGTCGATTTGCTTACAACTTCACAGTGTTCTTCAAAGAAATCCACATGATAACCTCTGTCACAGATTTGACTAACACTCAGCAGATTGTGTTTAAGTCCTGAGACCAGAGCTACTTTTTTAATGATGACATTCCCAAGATTGATATTGTCATATCCCAGTGTTTTTCCAATGTTGCCATCTCCATAAGAAACACTTGGGCCAGCTTTCTCCACAAAGTCTGATAGCAGGGCTTTATTTCTAGTCATATATCCTGAACATCCACTGTCCTGAACTAGGATGTTTTTCCTGTTGCCCTGCATTCAAAAAGACCACTAATGATTAGTTTTAAGGACCCATACTTGCTTGGATCCTTTGGCCTTATTAAGTTTATTAACATTTGCAGCGGATTTAGCATCAGAGTTTATGTTAACATTTTTTATATCAGCATTTACACTATCAGACTTTGTATCAGAACTTACACTAGAAGGAACAATACTAACTTTCTTTAAAGAAGGTTTTATTTGATAATAATCATAGTACAAACTATGATATTCCTTACAAGTATAAATGGAATGCCATAAAATACCACAATGAAAATAAGGACTTCGTGGCCTATATCTAACAGACTGACTCTTAACTCCTGACTTTGAAGGTAAGGAGTATATGTTCTTATTCTTCCAGCAAAAAGAAACCAGATGGTTAGAACTTTCACAGTTATGACATGTTTTTCTAGGAGCATCAGGAACAGGCTTATAATCACTGCTTTTATTCACACCTTCCTTTCCATTCCTATTTTTCTTAGGTGACTTTACCTTGTTTACATTCTTAACATCTTTCAGCTTATGCTTAAGCTGCTTCTTTGTCATTAAGCCTATGTTAACTTCAGTTGTCTTTTCCTGTTTTAGTTTGTCAGAAGTTAATTCCTCTTTAACTTCTGATTTCTCAGTATCAGACTTTACAACTATAAACTTAACAGGTTTTAACTTTGGCTTTTGTTTAACAACTATAGGCTTAATTTCTACAGTTCCTTTATCATTCTTATCATCTCCATAACCTAAGCCCTCTTTCCAGTTTCCACTACTTAATAAATTCTGAGTTGTTCTGCCAGAGTTAGTCCAAGTCCTGATAATCTCTCTTTCCTTTTCTAACTCAGTTTTTAGAGATTCATTCATTTTAAGAACTCCATCCCTAACATAGAAGGCATCATCTCTATCTTTCTGAGTTTGATGGAACATGACTAACTCTTTTTCTAAATAATCATTCCTCTTTTTACAAGCAAGATTTTTAGAAGTTAATCTTTCACATGTTAAAGTTTGATCTCTGTAACTAATGAACATGGTTTTAAGATATCTTCTCAACTCATTAATGTCATCAGTATGAAAGGTATAAGTAGTTTGAGGTACCTTTAACTCAGCAGCTTCAGAACTGCTATCAGCATTTGCCATCAAGGCATAGTTCACCTCACTTTCAGAATCTGAAGTGTCTGTCCAACTTTTCTTCTTTGTGACAAGAGCCTTATCTTTGTCACTCTTCACTTTCTTGCAATCAGGAGATATGTGGCCTTTCTCACCACAATTGTAGCATTTGACATTTATGTAACCTCCTCTGTCAGACTTCCCTCCTTTGCCTTCAGATTTTCTGAAACTCTTCTTATCAGAACTTGCACCTTTCCTGGAAAACTTCTTTCCCTTCCTGAACTTTCTGTATGCAATCCTTGTGATTCCTTTCACCATAAGAGCACACAGCTTCATCATCTCTTCATCAGCATCCATCTCAGGCAAGCTTTCAGTTTCTGAGTCAGCATCACTATCAGAACTTGATGACTCAGTATCAGACTTTGTGATGAGCGCTTTTCCCTTGCCTTTCCTTGAGGTAGCTGCCTTGGGGGATTCTTCTTCAGCCTTAAGAGCAACTGTCCTTGACTTTCCTCCTTTCTTCTTGCTTCTTTGTTCCATTTCAAGTTCATGAGTCTTGAGCATCCCATAAATTTCATCAAGAGTTGTTTCTTCAAGATTATAGCTGTCTCTTATAATTGTGGCCTTTAAATCCCAACTTTCAGGAAGAGCTAACAGGAATTTAAGATTTGAATCTTCAAGATCATACTCCTTATCAACTAGTGACAAATCATTCAAGAGTTTGACAAATCTGTCATATAAATCAGTCAATGACTCATTAGGCTTTGAGTCAAAGTGTTCATACTCTTGAGTGAATATAGTCTTCCTGTTCTTCTTAATTGAATCAGTTCCCTGGCATCTTGTCTCCAAGACATCCCATATCTCCTTTGCAGTCTTACAGTTAATTACCCTGTTTGACATTACATTATCAATGGCACTATGCAGCAAGTGTCGTACCTTAGCATCCTTAGCAATTGATGCGATATCTTCAGCAGTGTAATCACTCTTCTCCTTTGGTACAGACTTTGTTGCTTCACCTGCAACTACAACAGGGAGTTTTGTTGGCCTGTGAGGTCCTTCATTGATTCTATCAAGATATTCTGGATCTATAGCTTCCAGAAATATAGTCATCCTCACCTTCCATATGGGATATTCAGATGGTTTCAGTATGGGAACTCTGATAGCCTCATATCGACTATGTATTTGTGTCTTTCGAGAAACTTCAGTTTTGGTGGGCTTGGTTGGAGTTTCTGCTTCAGACATGATTGTTTTTGGATCTTAAATTGTTTGTGTGTTAACAGATAGGCTCTGATACCACTTGTTAGGTCACACACACTGTAGAAGGGGGTTGAATACAGTGTATAGCATAATCAAATCGAATTTAAAGAACACAAGTAACAGAAAACAAACTTTATTAAACTCTGTACAATGTAGAACTGTCCTCTCTCAGTGATGAACAAATATCACGAGAGCTGCTAGGGTTACATTTAATAATATTCTCGATAATGATAACACTTATAGTGTAAACCCTATGTTTGTGTTTATATACTACACAGTTACAAGATAATCGCTAATTGATATGGAATATAATTTTGCTTCCTAAAATATATCAACCAGTTATCTTTTCTTCAAAGTATTCTATTCTTCATAGAATTCCTTCTTCATGCATATCTCTTCTTGCGTTTGTCTTGATCTTCTTTCCTTTCAATCAGCCGCCTTCCTTATCTGAAAGTTTCCTTTAAGTCCTGATATTATCTCCTGATAAATATCTCCTGAACCTTAAGTACTAATAACTTAAGTTCTGACTTCAGTATAAGTGCTGATTTCAGTTAAGTACTGATTTGTCCTGTTTAAGTAAGATCTGAAAACTAAACACAAATCATATTAGACATGATATTATCAAATATATCTAACACATGTAATAGAATATGAGCCAATAGAGCTTCAGGCAGATTTGTCATATGTAGAGAGTCCGATAGAAATTCTAGAGGAAAGAGAGAAAGTATTAAGAAATAAAGTGGTAAAGTTAATAAGAGTATTATGGAGAAACCCAAAGGTTGAAGAGTCAACCTGGGAGTTAGAAAGTGATATGAGAGAAAAGTACCCTCATTTATTTTCTTAGGAGATTTTGAGGACATAATCCTTTTAGGGGGGGAGGATATAATATCCGAGATATATCGTGTAATTATTTTGCTAATAAATAATTATTATATATGTTCAGTATTTATTCTGTGAATTATTTGTTAAGTGTTAAATGTGTTTGGATGTTTAAAAATAATATTAATTGAGTATTTTAATTTTTATATGTCCAAAATAAAATATAGATAACTGTCATATCTTCCTAATTATTTTTATGTTGATTTATGATTTTATAGGAAATATATGGATTTTATAAAATCTTTTTCCGAGCATTTAAAAACTATTTTATACAATCGGGAACCAACCGACGTCATCCGTTGTTACGTTTTTATAACCCGAAACTCTTCCGAGAATTCCTTTTTAACCTAATTGCAATATTCCGAGCATTTTCCATGTTTCGACTTTTTCGATCCGGCGTATGGTTTGTCCTGTGCGGGTCCCGGCGCAACATTTTCGATACATTATTCGTTTTGGTAAATCAATAAAACTCGTATTTTCGATAAACGGGATCTTTTTATTAAACTATCACAATTATCACCTCGTAATACGTGTAACCAGGCGCTGAGACCAAGACCGCAGTACAAATTGTACTGGTTTGGATAATTATCCCGAAAACCGGTACCGTTTGGATCAGTTTTTATAAATAAACGTACCATTTTGTATCTGGAATGATCCAACGGGATACTAATTTTCCTTAAATATAAATAGCCTTTTACCGTATTTTATTCCGTATCAAAATCATTCGAAGTTAGTAATTATATAATTTTCCAGAGAAAATACTTATATTCATATAATCTTCTGAAAATCAAACCAACTTTTGAAGGTGTTATTGATCTTTGTTTGGAAAGCTCGAGTAACCAAATTGAAGGTCTTGAAGAGCTCTACCAGAATCTGTGATCCATACACCTGCAGAATCAAGGGTTTATTTTCTGGAAATTTATTTATTTTCGAATTATTTTTATTAAAAATAAGAATTTTTTTCCGGATGATTGTTTGAATGATTTGATGATTGCATGTTGTAGAGCTTGTTTTCCTGATGATTTTCATATGTCATATGACTGATTTGGAGTTCAATAACATGTTCAAAATTGAGTTTAATCTTCGAATTTTAAAATTAGGGTTTATAACCTGTATGAATAATTTTAATTGAAATTTGGGGCTTTTTAATTTAGGGGTTATTAGCTGTTGTATTATAGTGGGTTGTGTTCCTTATGAAATTTGCAATCGATTGGTATATATCTCTTTAACAGAGGATGTCTGAATCGAAGGGAGTTGTGTTTTTAAGTTTTCGTCGGTTCGCCGGAAACTGGCGATGTTCTTGGCCATTTTCCGGCTAAGACAGGGATTATTGATGTGATTTGATTGCATGGTTGTGTTCATGTTTATCTGTAGATTATATCTGGAGTAGATGGTGGGGTGAGGATGCCGGAATCGTGTTCTCCGGCCACCCCTGTATTTCCCGGCGACTGGACTGGAAAATTGCAGTTTAGTCCCTGTACTTTTGTAGGTGATGAAGTTTAGTCCCCTAGGTTTCCAGAATTTGCAAAAATAGGATTCCTGTTTTAAAAATATTCTAAAATCATATTTTCTATTTATTTTAATTATAAAAATTCATTTTTAATTTCTGAAAATTCTAAAAATCATTATTTTTATTCAAAAAATTATTTTTAATTCAAAAATAAATCTGAATTAATTAGTTAATTAATTTCAGTTAATATTAATTGATTAATTGGTCAATTAATTCGAAAATTAATTAATTAATTGATTTAATTAATTATTAATTGATTTTAATTAATTATTTAATTAGATTTAATTATTTAAAAATGATTTAAAAATTTCAAAAAATAGTTTCGAGCTTTAAAATATTATTTTAAATTGTTTTCAAGGCTCGATAATTATTATAAAATTGTTTTGAAGCCAGATTTGGCCAACCGAACCCTGTTTATTACTCTGAAATTGATCCAACGACCCGTTTTAATTCCGAAAAATGTTTCAAAAATTATTTTAAATAACTGAAAGCCTGTTTATGACCCGAGACTCCTTTATAAATGATATATCATGGATTGTTTGACGTGTTATATGTTATATATGTGACTTGTTGATTAACTGTCGGTCTATATATTCGGTGTTTACTTGTTTATAGCGTAACTTTCAATCCGTTAATCGGATTTGAGTGAAACGAAGGGTAGATAGAAGTATATGTCGAATAGAATAGTATGAGTTGAATATTGATAGATGCTTATAATATGTCAGCAGAAGAGGTATGACGTAGGAAAGGGAAACAAATAGTAGAGGAGTAGACTGTTGTGATTGAAAGTTATAGAAGTATAGCATGCTAATACCAGGCAAGTGTTCTGAACTTTCTCGAGATATATTGTAGTGGATTGATAGTCCTGTTTTATATTGCAAGTGCTTTGAAGCACTGAACCCAAAACCCTGATTCCAGTTATTGATCTTGAGCCGTAAAACTTATTCTTTCTAAACCATTGATTGTTGTACACCCAAATACGAACCACAAATATACGATACTACTCCACAAATACATACAAACTAAATACCAAACACTGAACCAAATTACTTATATACTCAAACCATTGTACCTTATGATTTGAAAGACCAATTCTTGGTAAACCTGAAACATTGATTCCTTTGTTATCCAATTCTTTCATTACCTAACATCCAAGCTTTGAAAATGCCATATTGATCATTATTCTCAGTTTTGTCATTATGACTTGCTGAGCTAGTCAGCTCATTTGTGCGATTTTGTTTATGTTCTTTTCCAGTTAAAAAGTAACCAGTTGGTAACGAGGATCCCCAGTCCAGCGCGAGAGCTAGGGGTTCAGGTTGATCAAGTTAAGCTAGTAGGCACCTTTTGGAGTAATTTAAGTTTGTAAAAGTTTGTAATAATGTTTAATACTCAGTTCTCAGTTTGGATAGTTGGGATTTGAACGTTTGTAATATAAGTAGGTGTGTTTGGCTTGTGTGCATACTTTAACCTATTGTGGTCTGTGGTAGCTGGTTAGTAGGGTCACTGCATATTATTATTATTATCTTTATTATTGTTATAAGCAGGTTATAAATAAAGTATGTGTGTGTGGACCCCAAACTTCTGACCCGGGTTTGGAGGGCGCCACAAAGAAGGCCAAGCCTGTCAAACTTCAATCCAAATCACTGACCACACCCAAACCAACTATCAACAAGGGAGATCAATTCTTCATTTGTGACATTAAAGAATTCTCAGACATAAATCTTTATCTGGAAGAGATAGATGAAGTTAGAGCTATTGATTCTTACAGACATCTTTCAGAAAGATTAGTCTTTAGGTACAAGGGTGGAAGAGAAATGACTTCGCCCCTTCACAGGATTCTCAATGAAGGCTATCATACCTTGGTGACTATCTTCACCTCAATCAAGAAGAATTTTAGGTTCAACATAGTTTCCAAGAAAATGGTACTAAACAAGATTGAGGAGATAAGGAATAGCTGGATAGGACCAAATGCACTCCCAAGAGTATTAACAATTTTTTTTAATGGAGATAGGGTGCATTTGAGGCCATATTGGATAATGGAGTTTAAAGATGAAAAGTGCATCAGAAGATTCTTCAAATTGGAAGATCAGCTAAAGATTTTAAGCAATGAAACTCTCATGAAGATGCAAGAAAAGCTGGATCAGACAAATGAAGATGAATCTGAGTTCTACAGGCAACTCCAAAATCAAATTGAGGAAAATAATGTGAAGTTGGGAAGAAGTTCAGACAATCAAGAAAGTAATCCAAATTTGCTCAATCTAGAGGAGCATCTTGAAAAAGGCTTGTGAGAATCTCTACAAACCTTCCTCTATATGTTTGTCATTAATTTGCAGCACTTATAAATTTTATCTACTACAATTCAGTCTGTACTCAAAGAGTGTTTTGTTATCATCAAGTTTCTCTTAATTTATGGCTACAATTCTAGTAGACATAAATTGGGGGAGATAGTTAGAATATGTTGTGAACTTGATGATAAGTTAAACAAAACACTCAGTATATATTACTTAGTGTATTTGTAGATTTCACCGGATGATCACTTTCAACATCCGTTGAAAGAGTAGCTTATGTAATAATAAGTTTAGTAGCACATTTCTGCATATTGTAATGCCTTAGTGAACTAGATGTTGTAGAATGTTTAAGTCATGTTGACTACTAGATTGATATGCAAGATAGGTTGGTTAATTGTAAATATTAGATTCCTTGTAATCTTGTATAAATGAAATGGAGTTAATTGCCATGAAGACAATCTCAACGGATGTTTCACTAAGTTTCAACGAATGATCAACCATAGTTTCAACGGATGATCCAATGAAGTTTCAACGGATGATCAGCCAAAGTTTCAACGGATGATCAAATGAAGTTTCAACAGATGATCAAATTCAAAAGAGCAGTTGATAGTGACTTGACAGTCACATGCGTTGGTAGTATGCAAATGGAATGTGGCAGCCTAATTCAGGTTTTAGAGAACAAAGAAGCATTTCCATTTCTATGCTAAACTGAAGATATTCAAAGATGCTGGATTGAGAAATGAAGAAGCATGAGATTAGACTAGAAACACTTTGTCTTATTTGTTTGTCTCTTTATCATGTGACTTGGTGATATATAAACCAAGAGTAGCAAGTAGAACATTTTATCTAAGCAAGTAAGCAATTACTAGAGAAAAGAAAAAGCCACATCTGTAAAAAATTTCTTTGTTCTTGTGAGTTTAACTTGTAAGAAGCCGTGTACAACTTTGTAACACAGAGTTCTCTTATTAATATATATCTCTGGTGGATAAGTTCAATCCACCAGAAAGTTTTTACATACCTGTATTTAATTACTTTGTGATTTGATTTACTTATTACTTTCATTCCACACCATTGCTAAATCAAACACAGTTATATATTCATAGTAGAACTGTTCTTAAAATTCAAAAAGAATCAGGAAGTAAATTCAACCCCCCCTTCTGTAATTCTTTGTTAGATTGTTTGGGAATAACAAAATCAAGTATGATGTTCTTGAAGAGGACAATCCCAAGAATTTGTGGGAGAAGTTAACGAAGACTTATCACTCAAAGTCTTTGGCCAACAAGCTGTTTCTCAAGAAAGATATGTTCGGGCTCAAGATGGAAGAAGACGGAGATTTAAGAGATCATCTGAATCATTTTAATGGCTTAATCAACCGGCCGAATAATCTGGATGAAAAATTGAAGGATGAGGACAAAGCTGTTCTACTACTAGTGTCTCTACCGAATAAGTATAATATTGTGATTACTTCTTTATTGGTTGGGAAAACGATGTTAGATTTGGATGAGATTATTTTTGTTCTTTGGAGGCCGAAAGATTGATGAAACAAGAATCAAGTGACACATCTGATGGAAGTGCATTCGTGGTGCATGCGCGTGACACGGAAAAGAAGTATGTTAAGAAACATAACCCTAATATCAGGTGTTTTTATTGTGAGGAATTGGGTCATATACAATTTATGTGTCCAAAGGCAAGAGAAGACTTGAGAGAGTTGAAGAAAAATTGAGGAGGGAGTAGTGTTTCTCTTGTAGAAGTTGATGAAGATGTTCTTTTGGTTCAAGAAGGGAAGGGATTAAAAGAAGAAAGGGTGTTTGACTCAGGATGTTCTCATCACATATATGGTAGGAGGGAGTGGTTCTCGTCCTACAAAAAGTGTGAGGGAAAGATGGTAACTTTACCGAACGGTAAAACGGTAAAGGTTGCTGGCATTGGTGAGGTAACAATGAAACGTCACAATGGTCGCGTTCAGAAGTTAACTCAAGTAAGATACATACCGGAGTTAAATAGAAATCTAATTTCATTGGGTAAATTAGTTGATTTGGGATATATTGTTATGGCGAAGAACAATATGTTGAAAGTCACTAAAGGAGAATTAGAGATACTCAAATGTCGAAAAGATAAGAGAAATCTTTTTGTACTAGAAGGAGGGTTATTATTCGAGGGGAGGTATTGGCGGATCGATGTCGATGGCTTAATGGTGACTGTTAATTCAGTTGTGCATGAAACCATATTGGGTTGAAGGGGATGATTGTTGGGGTTAAACACGATATGTAGTATGGGCTTGGTGATAGAAAACATAATTGGATTGGGTAATAATTATATGGGTAGATAATTATTATCATAATTGAGTTGAGTAATAATTGTATGTGTTGACTATTATTATTATAATGAGAATGGGTAATAATTGTATGGGTAGATAATTATTATTGTAATCAGATTAGGTATATCTTATTGGCTAAGTTTGTGATAGCTATATATACATAATCATGTTATTGTTTTGATGTATTCTTGTGTATTGTTTGACTTAAGTATCACTTGAGTGAATACCGTTTGAAGAGATTGATTGTATTATTGATAATTGTTTGGATTAATAATACAAGTTGGGACGTGGATTTTTCTGTGTCATATATTGTGTGTGTATTTTGCATTATTTGTTTGGTTATATATTTGTGTGTATTCCCCCTAACACCAACTAGTTCAACACCATTCCCTGAAGTGAATGTTGTGACCAATAATGATCTTGGGCCAAGTAAGCATTTTGGACGTGGACGAGAGCGTGGGCGTGGATTTGGACGTGCTCGTGGATATGCTCGCGGTCGTGGTTTCTTACATGGTCGAGGTCATAATAATAAAAAATTCTTAAAATTTTAAAGAAAATCTCACCACCAGAAGTGGATGAAAAATGAGGAAAAGCCTGAAGTAAATATGATGGATAAAAGGATTGAAAGTACTTGTCATCGCTGTGGAATGAAAGTACATTGGAGTCGTACCTGTCATACCTCTAAGCATCTGGTTGACCATTATCAGGCCTCTTTGAAAAATGTTAAAACTAATTTCATTGAAGGAGTTGATCATTTGGGAATTTCCCATCTTAAAGTACATTTTGGAGGTGGACGCCAAGTTGATCCTTCGAACCTTACACATATGGAAGTCGGTGATTTCTTTGAAGATGGTGATGTGGAGATGGCCAAATCTGGTGGTGTAAATAATTAAATCATATATTAAACACATTGCTTGTTTATTTAAATATTAAAATATTTATGTTTGAACATTTAAGTGGTTGGTTTATGTTTGCTATGTAATTTTTTTTATGAAATGTTTGAGATATTATCTTTCTAATTTATATTTATACATTTGTTTAATAGAAGATAAAAATATGGTCGGAAGCTTCTCATCATGTGCAAAAGAAGAAGAATCCTTTTGTTTGACGGATAGTGCAACAACACATACAATTCTTAAAAATAAAGAATATTTCTTGCATCTCATTTTAGCTAAAACTAATGTAAACACAATATCGGATGGCTTCGGAAGAGCAAATATATTGTTATCTAAGGGTACATATTTATTTATCAAAAATGTAATGTATTCCACCCGATCAAAAAGAAACCTTTTGAGTTTCAAAGATATACGTCAGAATGGCTGTCATATTGAGACGGGCAATGAAAATGATGATGACTTTTTATGTATCACAACTATACTCTCAGGGAGGAAACAAATTATGGAAAAATTCTCATCATATAATTATGGATTATATTATACTTTTATAAATCCAGTTGAATCATACATGGTGATAAACCAAAAATTATTAGACCCGACAAATTTTCTTATATGGCATGATCGTTTAAGCCATCCGGGTTCAACAATGATGTGAAAAATTATAGAAAATTTAAATGGACATACGATAAAGTATAAAATTATTCCATTGTCCACAGATTTTTATTGTGTTGCTTGTTTTCAAGAAAAATTAATAACGAAACCATCACCTGCTAAAGTTGTGATTGAATGTCCATCATTTTTAGAATGAATTTAAGGAGATATATGTGGACCTAATACTCCATCAAGTGGACCATTTCAGTATTTTATGGTACTTATTGATGCTTTGACACGTTGGTCACATGTTAATTTACTGTCCACCCGTAATATGGCATTCGCTAGACTCCTTACTCAAATAATTCGGTTGAGAACACAATTCCCTGATCATAATATAAAGAAAATTAGATTGGAAAATGCAGGAGAATTTACATCCCAATCCTTCAATGACTATTATATGTCAATTGGTATTGAAGTGGAACATTCTGTTGCCCACGTACACACTCAAAATGGTATAGCCGAATCTTTCATTAAAAGGCTACAATTGACTGCTAGACCTTTACTTATGAATTTTTTTTTACCAAATTCTACATGGGGATATATGATATTGTATGCATCTTCTTTAGTTCGGTTAAGACCGACTTCTTATCATCAATATTCCCCTATACAACTTGTAAATGATAAATAACCGAATATCTCTCATTTAAGAGTTTTTGGGTGTCAAGTTTATGTTCTGATATCTCCTCCCCAACGAACAAAAATGGGACCCCAAAGAAGATTAAGGGTATATGTTGGGTTTGACTCTCCCTCAATTATTAAATATTTGGAGCCCATGACTGGGCATTTGTTTAGGGTAAGATTTGCCGATTATCACTTTGATGAGACAGTTTTTCCTGTATTAGTGGGAGATAAGATAAAATTTGAAAAAAAATAAGAAATTTTGTGGAATGCAGTGTCCTTGTCTCATTATGATCCTCGTACAAATCAATGTAAACTTGAAGTTCAAAAGATTATTCACCTACAAGAAGTGGCAAATAGACTGCCTGATATATTTGCTAATGTCAAGACAGTGATAAAGTCACATGTACCAGCTGTCAATGTTCCTTGTAAAATCAAAATTCCAGACGAAGATAATAAAGTTTTGCGAGTAAACGAGTCTAAAGCCCTCCAGAAGCATGGTAGAGCAGTTGGATCCAAATATAAAAATTCTAGAAAATCAAGGAAACTAGATAAACAAGCTTATACATCAAAGGACATCATAGAATTGATCACTGAAGAGACGCCTTACAAGGATGATCAAACACCTGGAATTGTTGATAATGAAGAGATCTCGATAAATTATGTCATTTCAGGAAAGAGGTGGAATAGAAAAGAAATTTCCATGGATGCTATATTTGCATAAGCAGCTACACTTGAAATTTCTGAGGAAATTGAGGATCATGAGCTTAGATCGACCTATGAATGAAAAAGAATAAATGATTGGCCAAAGTAAAAAGATGCTATTGAGGCAGAATTGAAATCACTTGAAAAATGTCAAGTTTTTGAATCTATTGTCCAAACACCTGCAGGTGTAAACCACGTTGAATATAGATGGGAATTTGTGCGCAAAAGAAATGAGAAAAATAAAATTGTGAGATACAAGGCATGCCTTGTTGCTCAAGACTTCTCACAAAGACCGGGAATCGATTATGAAGAAACTTATTTCCCGGTAATGAACGCAACAACATTCATATTTTTAATAAGTTATATCAATTTTAGAAGGGCTTCAAATAAATTTGATGGAAGTTGTTATTGTCTACTTGTATGGGTCAGTCGATAGTGACATTTACATGAAGATCCCTGATGGATTAAAGATGCCTAAAGCATATAGTTCATGACCCAAAGAGATTTACTCAATTAAACAATCAGGTTGTATGTGGTAAAATCGTCTCAGTGAGTACCTTTTGAAAGATGGATATGTTAATAATGTAATATGTCCATGTATTTTTATTAAAAGGACGAAATTGGGGTTTACTATCATTGCAGTTTATGTTGATGATTTAAACATAATTGGGACCCCAGATGAACTTCAGGAAACCATTGAATATATGAAAAATGAATCTTTGTCCACCGGTCAACATATATTGAAAAGATTCTTAAACGATTTATTATGGATAAAGCATATCCTGTGAGTACGCCTATGATTGTACGATCACTAGAAAAGAAAAAAGGACCCATTCCACCCAAGAGAAAAAGGAAAAAAACTTCTTGGTCCAGAAGTACCATATCTTAGTGCCATTGGTGCACTAATGTATCTTGCCAATTGTATACGCCCTGATATTACATTTTATGTTAATCTTTTGGCAAGACATAGTTCTGCTCCAACTCGAAGACATTGGACTGGTGTGAAACATATATTTAGATATCTTCGAGGAATAATGAATATGAGTTTGTTTTATTCTAAAGACTCAAAAGTGGAATTAGTTGGCTATGCATATGCAGGGTATCGGTCTGATCCACACAAAGGAAAATCACAAAAAGGTTATATATTCACATATGGCGATACTGCAATATTTTGGTTATCTACAAAGCAGACTCTTGTAGTAACTTCTTCGAATCATGCTGAATTGTTAGTACTTCATGAAATAAGTCGAGAATGTGCGTGGTTAAAGTCTCTAGTCCACCACATTCGAGAATCATGTGGCCTTTCAGTTAATAAAAAACTCCTACTGTTCAGTTCGAAAAAAAATGAAGCATGTATCACTTAGACTAGGGAATGCTACATTAAAGGAGATCGGACAAAGCAAATTGATCCAAAATTCTTCTTCACTCATGAACTTCAGCAAATGAGAGATATTAATGTTTGTCAAATTCGCTCATGTGAAAATCCGGCAGATTTGTTCACAAAATCACTTCCAACATCATCTTTTGCGAAACTAGTGCATAATATTGGAATGCGCAACTTTGGGACATCTTGTAGTTATATTAAAATGATTGAGTTTTTCCTAGTAAGGTTTTAATGAGGCATGATGTTAGTACAAGTCATCCAAGAGGGAGTGTTATGTATTCAAGTGGATGACCTTTGTGTTTCTCCATTAATGTTAGGGGGCATTTGTTTGGGGGTATTCAACAAAGGGAAAGTGTGGCGCCCTCCAAACCCGGGTCAGAAGTTTGGGGTCCACACACACCTTATTCATAACCTGCTTATAACAATAATAAAGATAATAATAATATGCAGTGACCCTACTTACCAACTACCATGGATCGCAACAGGTTAAAGTATGCACACAAGCCAAACACATCTACTTATATTACACACCGTTCAAATCCCAACCATTCAAACTCAAACTGAGTATTAAACATTATTACAAATTTTTACAAACTTAAATTATTCCAAAATAAGCATGCTAGCTTAACTCGATCAACCTGAACCCTTAGCTCTCGCGCTGGACTGGGGATCCTCGCTACCAACTTGTTCCTTTTTAAATGGAAAGAATATAAATAACATCGCACAAATGAGCTAACTAGCTCAGCAAGTCACAATGACAAAACTGAGAATAATGATCATCAGGTAAATATGGTTATGATATCAAGTGAACAATGGATTATGATTTAGAATTGGATATTATACTTTTATTTTAAAAACCAAGGTTAGGCTGCTGATCAATCACACACTAACCCCGAGCAAAGCACACAGCATTGCTCTAACTACTGGATCCAAGGCACATATTGGCCTAACTTGACCATTATATGTTCTGACCACGAATCTGGTCCATAATTTTATAAAAACAATCCAATTCTAGCATAATAACAGAATAAGCAATAATAAACAATAAACAGAATCATTAACAACATTGGATGTTTCATACTGAAATGGCTTCAGAGTTCATGAGGATCAATATGGCATTTTCAAAGCTTAGCTGTTGGGTAATGAAAGAGTTGGATAACAAAGGAATCAGTGTTTCAAGGTTTCAAGGATTTTGCCTTTCAAAGCATAGGATACAATGGTTTGAGTGTGTGGGTAATTCGATTCAGTGTTCAGTATTTAGTTTGTATGTATTTGTGGAGTAGTATCGTATACTTGAGGTTCGTATTTGGGTATGCAATAATCTATGGCTTAGAAAGAATAAGGTTTACGGCTCAAGAGCAATAACTGGAATCAGAGTTTGGGTTTCAGTGCTTCAAAGCACTTGCAATATCAACAGGACTACTGAGTACTACAATATCTCGAGAAAGTTCAGAACACTTGCCTGGTATTAGCTTACTACACTGAACTCGCTTCTAATCTCAACTGCCTCACTCCTCAACTACCTGTTTCTCTTTCCTACGTCTTGCCTCTTCTGCTCACATATCAAAAACATCTATCAATGTTCAACTCATATGATTCTATTCAACACATACTTCTATCTACCCTTCGTTTCACCCAAATCCGATTAACGGATTGAAAGTTATGTAATGAACAAGTAAACATCGAATATACATACCGACAATCAACCAACAAGTCACATATAACACATAACACATCACATAATCAATGATATATCATTTATAAATAAGTCTCGGGTCGTAAACAGGCTTTCAGGTATTTAAAATGATTTTTAAAACATTTTTCGGAATTAAAACAGGTCGTTGGATCAATTTCGGGGCAATAAACAGGGTTCAGTTGGCCAATTCTGGCTCCGAAACAATTTTATAATAATTATCGAACCATGGAAATAGTTTAGAATAATATTTTAAAGCTCGAAAATATTTTTCGGAATTTTTAAATCATTTTTAAATAATTAAATATAATTAAATAATTAATTAAAATCAATTAATAATTAATTAAATCAATTAATCAATTAATTTTCGAATTAATTGACCAATTAATCAATTAAAAATTAACTAAAATTAATTAACTAATTAATTCAGATTTATTTTGGATTAAAAATAATTTTCGGAATTAAAATAATAATTTTTAGAATTTTCAGAAATTAAAAATCGAATTTTTATAATGAAAATAAATAGGAAATATGATTTTTAAATATTTTTAAAACAGCAATCCTAAATTTGCAAAGTCTGGAAACTTCAGGGACCAAACTGCATCGTCCCCAAAAGTTCAGGTATCAAACTGCAATTTTACACCCCCGTCGCCGAAAAATGCAGGGGTTGCCGGAGAACACGATTCCGGCCTCCTCACCTTGCCACAAGCTCCAGATCGCCTCTACAAACTACCAGGAACACAACCATGCAATCAAAACAACCTAACAATCCCTGAGTTGGCCGGAATTTGGCCGTGAAGTTTGCCAGTTTCCGACGAACTTCGAAAATATTCAAAACACAACTCCCATCTCTACAGACCTCATTGATTCATGAAACTTATACGACTGGATTGCAAATTTCACAGAGAACACAATCCACTATACCACAACATCTATCTATTCCAGAATAAGAAACCCCCAAATTTCAATTAAGAACATTCATACGGGTTATAAACCATAATTTTGAAATTCGAAAATTAAACTCAAATTTGAACATGTTATTGAACTCCAAATCAGACGTATAATATATCAAAATCATCAGGAAAACAAGCTCTACAACATGTAATCATCAAATCATACCAACAATCATCCCAACAAAAATTCATATTTTTAATAAAATTAATTCGAAAATAAATAAGATATAGAAAAATACCCCTAATTTCTGCAGTAAAACGAAGCTCAGAATCTGGTAGAACACTTCAAATCCTTCGTTTTGGTTACTCAAGCTTTGAAAACAGAGATCGGTAACGCCTTCATTTTGCTGTTTGATTCTTAGAACAGTTTATGAAATTAGGGTTTTTCTCTGAAAATTATAAAATTAACTATCTGCAAATGATTTTGATAAGAAATAAAATACGGGAAAAGCTATTTATAATTACGGAAAATTAGTATCCCTTTGGATCATTCCGGATATAAAATGGTACGTTTATTTATAAAAACTGATCCAAACGGTATCGGTTTTCGGGATAATTATCCAAACCAGTACAATTTGTACTGCGGTCTTGGTCTCAGCGCCTGGTTACACGTACTACGAGGTGATAATTGGGATAGTTTAATAAAAAGCTTCCGTTTATCGAAAATACGGATTTTATTGATTTACCGAAACGAATATTGTATCGAAAATGTTGCGCCGGGACCCGCGCAGAACAAACCGTACGCCGGATCGAAAAAGTCGAAACATGGAATATGCTCGGAATATTACAATTAGGTTACGAAGGAGTTCTCGGAAGAGTTTCGGGTTCCAAAAACGTAACAATGGATGACGTCGGTTGGTTCCCGTTTTTATAAAATAGATTTTAAATACTCAGAAAAAGATTTTATAAATTTCATATGATCCTTATAAATCCATAAATCAACATAAAAAATAATTCGGAAGACATGACAATTATCTATATTTTATTTTGGACATATAAAAATTAAAATACTCAATTAATATTATTTTTAAAAATCCAAATACAGATAACACTTAACAATTAATTCACATAATGGATACTGAACACATATACTAATCATTTATTAACAACATAATTACACGATATATCCCGGATATTACAGAAAGGGAATTCATTGGGCTCATTCTCTTTATTGCTGTTTGTTTTATTAAAAATGTCAATCTCTTTCCCCTTTTTTAGTTTAAGGTTTACCCAATATTCCTCTAACCCCATTCCCCACCCCTGGTATTTGATTTCCCTTTCTTTATACTTTTTTCGTTAGTAACTATAATTTTAATTTACGCATTAAAAATTTAAGTCAATTATAATTTAAAATTTAAAAATATTTTATAAATAAATTTTATACATTGGAAGGAATATTGATATAATATATATTTAAATTTATCTAAAAGAATCTATGATGTTATTAAATAATAACTTTAATGAATAATAAAGTCAAAAGAATTTATTTTAAGCCTAGGATCTTGGAAGTTTAGTGGGCCTTTGTAATTTAGACCCAGCCCAAACTGTAACGGGCTCGTAGTTTAGGGGGTGGTCGTAGTTGAAATGTGTATTTATATGAGACATCGGATGCACATGGTCGCCGCCTGTATCTATCCTTAATATACATAATTTTTTCAATTCATCTTAATTAATATTTGAATAAAATCTTTTAATATTCGAACCCAGGATCTGTGACGACAGAGGATAAGCCCTTTACCACTTGAGCTATCCAACCGTGCTCAAAATTTACTATTATTATTGGTTGTAAGTTGGTTTAAGGTGTGTTTGGGATTGTTGTTGCAACAACAACAGTTTTTTGCTCAAAAACAGCTTAAAAATTGTTTGGTAAGCTTTTAAAGTGCTTTTGGCGTAAAATCTGCTGTTAGAAATAGTAAGACCCCTGATACTTTTCCAAAAAACTGTTTTTCAGCTTTTGCGGGAAGCGATGCTGATTTTAACATCAAACCTTACTAAAAATATTATTTTTAAAATTTTTTACATCAAAACATATACATATTAAAAATATTACCAAACAAACATTTGATTTTTTCTACAGCACTTTTTTGACTAACATTTTTTTCTAACAACACACCAATTTTTAAAAGCAATCCCTAACGAAGCCTGTTAAACTAATTACGATAGTCTTGTACTTTATTTGAATTTGCTGGAAGGTAATGTTGAAAATTGTCAACTTATCTATCTATTACTATTATATAAAAGACAAAATATTAAAAACTTTAATACGTACCTGTTTTTTGGTACACGATGCTTTTACCAAATTACCCTTAATTATAAACTTTTAGTAACCTTATTACTAGTATTATAATAAGAAAATACAATAAAAAATTTAAACATTAGTCGGGCATAGTTTGATGCGTTTCCGGCCCGATTAATAGTTTTTATATCAAACTGTTTAAAAGATTCATCAATTACAGTTATAGATTATCGATCACAATTCACAACAATGGGATGGGTGCTGGGGAAGTCAAAAGATCAACAAGTTTATTTCGATCAATGTTCTAAACTCTCCGGTTATTTGTTTCATCAAATTTTCATTTCCCTTCTTCGCAAAAGGTGAGGTTTTTAGAGTTCATAAGCTAAAAACTTAATTTTTTCACAATGATTTTTATGTTTAAGACTTTTAAACATATTAAAATCAAACAGATGATAATTTGTGGCCTAAAATAAAATTAATGTATATTATGATTTTGACAAAAATAAATATTAAAGTTTGATTATTGTTTTTTAAAACTAAACTAAATATAATTCATCGATGTATAATATATCTAGTGGTCTAAATTAAAATTAATATATATCATGAGTCAATATTAAAAAATAGAACTATATACTTTTGTATTATATTATTATATTTCGTATAATAAAAGTGGTAGTCAGTAAAGAATTATATGATGAATTTATTACTATTATATAAAAGACGACGTAATATTCAAAGTTTGGTTGATATGGTCTTTTCTTCGATTACATAATTGTCCTTCCTTAAATTTTTTTAATATTTAACTCAATTGTCCTTAATTAATATCAAATCAATTATCTTAATCCGTAAAATACGTTGCCTTTTTTTTATTTTCATCAACTAAAACAACTATTTCTCTAAAAATATTTTAGACAATTCTTTTTAATATATAACTTTTTTAAGTAAAACATGTTGCCTTTTTTAATTTTTTCCAAATAAAACAAATTTTTCTCTAAAATTATTATGCACAATTATTTTTAATATATATTGATTATTTATCTATCAATCTATACAATATTATAATAGACGAAATATTAAAAATTTGGTAGTAATTCGGTATTCGTTGAAGTTACATAATTGCCCAACTTAACTAATTTATTATTTTAACATAATTATCTTCTATACTATTACAAAAAAATGGACAGGAAAAAAGAGAGTTTTATCGTAAATTGGATAAGATTCATGTTCACGACTTTAAAATTAATGTTGATAAACCAAATTAACAGGTAGATTGAACTAAACATATTTTTCCTGAGAATAGTTCTCCAACATTGATGGGAAATTGTTACAGATGGGAGTTGAGACTATATTTTTTAGCGAGTTTATTAAATTATCTTTTTCTAAAACATAATTATAATAAAATAGGTATTATAATATAATAAAAGATATATTCTGCTTTACTTATTCAGACGTACTTACAATTTTAGCAAATATAATTAATAAAATATTAATATTAAAATAACAATTATTTAAAACAATCGTACATTGCATGTGTTTAGACTAAACATCACAAGTTTGATAGTCGGTCGGTACTTGCTGAAATTACTTCATTGCCCTAACTTAATTAATTTATTATTTTGACATAATTATCTTATTTAATATTATCGTAAAAATTATTAAACCCCTAAAACAAAGTATGAGACGGTATTTGGGTAAATATATATGGTGTTCGGGATAAAATAGAATAATAGATACTACTGACGGTGTCAAAATAATTATACTATTGAACCAAGATAAAAATAAATTGAACTAAAAAATAATTCGTTGGTCGATATAATGATATCGGGATAAAAAAGCAGCATATTATTTACTCTTTTAACAACTATAATTAGTAAAAAATTAAAATTAAAATAATAAAATAACAAATATTTAAAACAATCATGCATCGCACGGGTTTTAGGCTAGTACTATATTATAATAAATAAGACATTAAAAGTTTGGTAGTAGGCGGGTCAGCATTCGCTGAAATTACTTCATTACCTTTACTTTAATATTCTATTTTATTAGATTAAACTTTTTAATTTTAATTTTCCATTTTAGAACCCTTTTAAATCTATATCACCGCTAGCCCACATGTTCTCTACTCCTTGGCCATTCACATTAATCGAAGTTATCCTCCAATTTCATAGCATCGTCAAATCATATCCCGTCCATTAGTGCTAATTTCTTTATATCAATATTCAAAGTTTAGGTTATTTGGTCCATCAATTTTAATTTTAATTGAAACTGAAATCAATGACATCTATCAATTTAAGTTCTAATTTATAATGAATTATATATCATTATCTTCTCTTTTTCTCAAAGAATTTTATATTATTCTAATTAATATTAAAATTAACTTTTTCTACCAACTTAAATTCTAATTAATATTGAGATCTATATTATTATTAATGATAAAATAGTCAAGTTATTCTACTAATTAAATTTTTATTAAATTAAATTTTTACTAAGTTAAATTTTAAAACAATATTTACTATAACAATTAATTTAATTATTAATTAATTAAATTATAAAATATATATTATTTTATCAATTATAGATATCTATATTTGTACTACCAAAAGATAATTTGTCGCTCACTATATTTGTCTCAGGTTAAAACAAACCAAACTACACTTTCAGTTTTAATCAAAAAATCCAAATTTGGATTATCAACTGATCCAGAGAAAAAAAAATACATATATTAGGAGAAACAACTTCAGTATAAACCCAATTATGGCTCTATGGGTGCAAGCAACCAGAAGAAAATTCAAATCAACCAAGCTAAGGAGGATGGATCAAAGGTGGGCATGAAGGGTTCTCAGGAGGAGGCAGCTGGCAAGAGTAGGAGTGACGTTGGAGAACAAATACTCAAAGACTTTGGTTGGGCTTAGTAAGCTTAACTTATCTTCAACCTTTACGATTTTTTTATATAAAATTCCAGAAAAGGCTAAAGCATGGGAGATTTGGGATTGCTTTAAGAGAACTGGGAAGGTATTAGACATTATTCTACCTAGAAAGAGGGACAAAAAAGGTAAAAGATTTGGATTTGTCAAGACTATTTCAGAATTGGAGGCAGGAACAATAATTCTAAATGCAAAAGAAAATAGGGGTTTAGGTTCTAAGATTAAAATGAGTCTTAATGGGAAGCAAGGCTTTGGAGACCAAAATTAAGGATTTAGTAAATTGAATAATTCTAAGGTCTCTTTGGAAAGTCACAAGGATTTGATGGTAGGGTAAGGCACTACAAAAAAGAGGGGAGTAGAATTTAAGGGTAACAACAACAATAAGCATGATAAGATAAGCAAGGATCTGGGTACAGAGATGTTTGAGTATATTGAAGCTGTTGTAGACAAAATTATTGAGGAAGGTTTGTTTGATACTAAAGTTGCTTTTTCAAAAGATGATGAAACAGCGAGTTCTCTGCAGTTAAAAATAAGGGCAGAAGGAATTTCAGAGGTAAATGTAATTGAACTAAACTCTAGAAAGTTTTTGTTGGAAAAATGAGTGAGAGGAGTTGGGAAGAGTTTGGGAATGAATCTTTTAATAAATGGTTTAAGGGTTTGAGAAAGTTTGAAGAAAAATACTTGGCTATCCCAAGGACAGTTTGGTTACAATCATATGGGATTCCTATGAATGCTTGGCTAGAAGAAAATTTAAAGGTTTACACTAGATGGATGGGGGATTGGGTCAGCTGGTCTTATCAAAAGGATGGAGAAAGTGAGTTCTTTGACCCAATTATTTGTCTCTCCACTAATAGGGTAGAAAAAGTTGAGGAAAAAATGAATATTTTAGTCAATGGAAAAAATTTTCCAGTTAAATTTGGTGAAATCTCAGAGCTGGAGAAGTTAAAAAGTAAGATTCAACCAATGTATGTTCTGGTAGTGTTCTGGAAGTTGTAGTAAAGGAAAAGAAGAAGGATTTAGTTTGCAAGGATAAACATTTGGAGGTAGATAAGGAGTCAAATGTTGGAAAGGTGGAAGAGTCTTATTCAGTTACTGATGATATTGAGGATAAGGGTACTACTACTATGAGTTCAGGAGCATTGAATTTGGAAAGGGATAATAAGAAAGGGTTAGCTCTAGATACTCCTAAGATGATATCTCCTTTAGAGTTGAAAAAGTTGGATGGAGGTAATTTGAAATTGAATTTGAATGATAAAAAGGGTTTGGAAGATATTGAGGATAAGGGTAATACTGCTATAAGTTCAGGAGCATTGAATTTGGAAAGGGATAATAAGAAAGGGTTAGCTCTAGATACTCCTAAGATGATATCTCCTTTAGAGTTGAAAAATTTGGATGAAGGTAATTTGAAATTGAATTTGAATGATGAAAAGGGTTTGGGAGAAGTCTCAAGGCTGGAAATCTTGCAACTAAATAGAGATACACTTCTAAGTTCTGATTCCTCTTGTCATGAGAAAGTAGTTGCAAGGTCATCTAGCTCAGAGTGTGTAGGCTCTGTTGATCAATCTCATGGATCTCTATGTAAAGGAATTGATAAGCTCAAAGTTAAAGGGGTTGGTAGTCCAAAGAAGAAGTGAAAAAAGTATAAAAATCCTTTTGACATAAAACGAGGTCTTAAATTAGGTTATAGAAAGAGATTTGGTAATAATAGAAGGTTGGGACCTTGTTTGGGGCTTGATGGATATATGAAAACTATCTCTGAAAAAGTAGAGACCTCAAAGGAGGAAGTTGCTAGAGAAATAGTCGAATGTGTTGAGCAGATGAGTTTAGCTGTAGTAAGTGATAATGAGATTGTTCTTGAAAGGATTGCAGCTCAACTGCAGCATGGAGAGTTATAAGTAAGTGATTGTTTGAGGATCATAGTGATCGTTAGTTAAGATAGGTTACTATGTTAGCAAAAAATATCAAAATATTTTCTTGGAATTACAAAGGGTTATGTAGTAGTGTGAATAGAAGAATGATTAAATATTTAGTCAAATGGAAGGGGGTAAATATCTTGTGTTTGCAGGAAACAAAATGTGTAAGTTGGAATAATTTTTGGGAGGGAGCAATATGGAATAATGACCAAATAGGGTGGTTGGTAAAAAATTTAGATGGTTTGTCTGGAGGATTAGTTTTAGCTTGGGATAAATTGTGTTATCAAGGGATATGAGTGGCTTCAAATAAAAATTGGCAGTGGGTTCCGCTCAAATGCATAATTTCTGGTGAAATTTTTCATGTGATTAATGTATATGGACCTTTAAGCTTACAAGGTAAGAGAATTTTGTGGGGAGAGCTTTCAGAAGTCTTGAGAATTGCTACAAATGAAATGATTTGTGTGGTTGGAGATTTCAACAATATTAAGGACAACTGTGAAAGTGCAAATTGTAAATACGGAAGATTGGATCTTTTGGGGTTTAAGACCTTTATTAAGGATAATAATTTTTGTAATATTGGGATTATCAATGAAAAATACACATGGTTTGGTCCTATTGGTAAGTGTAGCAGGCTGGACTGGTTTTTGGTAAATGACATTTGGTTTACTATGGGCAGTTGGGAAGTGTTTGCCTTAAATAGGATGATCTCTGATCATAGACCCATTCTGATGAATGCTAGACAAATTAATAGTGATCCTATACCTTTCAGAGCATTTAATTGGTGGTTAGGGGAAGAGGAGGTCAGGAAAGAAATGGAGAATTTCTGGAAACAGTGTCAAGGAAATGGTTCTTAAGAGAATTTTCAAGTTCTCTTGAAGTATTTTAGATTAGGCTTAAGGCAATGGAGCAAGGGGGCTAAAGATCAGTTGGAAGTGGAGATTGAGAAATTGAAAGAAAGACTAAATTATTTGGACAACAATCATTCCTGGGGGGTTGAAGTTTTACACTGTAATGCAAAACTAGAGGCATGCTATAAAAAGAGGGAATTAATGTTAAGGCAAAAGGCAAGAGTTCAATGGAATTTGCAAGGAGATAAAAACACAAAGTTCTTTCTTAAGGTAATTCAAAAAAGAAGATGCATAAATATAATTGATAAAATAGTGGTAGATGGGAAGGTGTTGAGTGATCTAAAGAAGGTTAGAAATGCTTTCTTTAGATATTTTAGAAGTATTTACAATTCACAGAATCATGAAGTATTTGAGTTGGACTCACTGATAGACAGAAGATTAAGTGAGGAAGAGGTGAATTTCTTAGGAAAAAGCTTTGAGATGAAGGAATTAGAATTGGCTTTACAATATTTCAGTAATGACAATGCTCCAGGCCTAGATGGTTTCAATATGAATATATTAAGGTATTCTGTCCTTTTTTGAAAGTTAAAGTTCTTGAAGGGTTTAATTTATTTGCCAGCTCAGGGGTGCTTCCCAAAGGTTTTAACTCTTTATTCATAGCTCTGGTCCCCAAGGTGAAGATTCCTAGTAATATGTGTGATTTTAGGCCAATAAGTCTTATCAATAGCTCAACAAAATTATTGATAAAAGTGTTGGCTGCCAGGCTCAGCTCAGTATATGAGAAGCTGATAAATATGAGCCATATTGGTTTTGTAAAAGGCAGACAGGCAGCTGAAAGCATTTTTGTAGTTAATGAGGTTTATCATTCTTTAAATTCTACAAGGAGTAAGGGGCTAATTTTAAAACTTGACTTTGCAAAAGCATTTGATACTGTGAATTGAAGCTTTTTATTTAAGACAATGGAATGTATGGGGTTAGGGTGTAGATTGATTCAATGGATGGAAGATTTCTTTAAGACAATCAGATTGTCTGTCGTGGTTAATGGTTCCCGTACTTCAGAGTTTAAGATGTCAAATGGAGTAAGGCAGGGTGATCCCTTATCACCTATGATTTCCAATCTTGCAGGAGAGGTTTTAAACAAGATGATTACTGTTAGATCCAAAAGGTACATATATGCGGGGGTGAATGTATGTTCTTCATTTTCTAAAATTAATTGCAGTGAAATATCAAAACTAAAACGAAATAAATACATAAAGAGATTCTAGGTAAATATTCTTATTATTCAAATGTATAAATACCCGAAGGTTTGCTTACAACTCCAAATACAAAGATTCGAAGCTAAAAATATAAAAAGAACCAAAGCAATAATCTATAAATCTAGGGTTCTTCTTATCACTCTAAAAATCTAAAGCTCTTATCAAAAGATATTAAATACAATCAAGGGAGTTTTAAATAATGAGTATTACAAGTTTGTAAGGATTTAAATGGTGTGAATCAAATTGGACATGACCTCTCCTTGTCAAATCAAGCTTTCAAAGAGTGCTTAGATAATTTTGCAAAAGCTCCGCACTGTTGTAAAAATGGAGAGACGTAAATGCAATCTGCATCTATTTGGTTATATAGATTTATAGGCTGGAGAGAGAAGAAGGACACGTGGCAGCACCAGGACCAAGTAATTTAAATCAATATAGCTTGCAAAAACATTTACTTGCGTCCCTGAAGCTTCACTAGTTTTACTTGCGACCAGGATGAGTGAAAAAATTTGCCTTAGAAAATTTTAGACAAAGTTACTTGCGACACCTATTACTCCCTGTACAGCCTTGGCCTTGTATTAATTCTTAAAATCACAAGTTACTTGCGACTTGATATTACTCTCTTGAACCTTTACTTGTGAAACAGAGTAGTCCTTGTACAATACTTAGTTTATATTGTTGATCAAACTTAGTTGCGACCTTGTGTTACTCTGTGTCTCGAGTTAGTTGCGACTCTGAGTAGAAGTAGTGCAAGGACTTGTGTTTTTCTTTCTTTTACCTCCAAATAAACTAGGCAACCAGGAAGGGACGTTGCATGCACGTGGCCGAATAAACGAAGAAAATAGAAAAAAGTTTTACTCACGCGCGCCTCAACACAAACATCTCGGAGCTGCCATTTTATTAATTTCTTTACCAACTCTGTTTACAACTCTGTGTTTATTTCTTGCAGCTACACAAGTCTCGCGCGTTGCTTTACGCAGAACCAAGGCAGCAAGAGGGAGGTTGATTCCACGCGCTTCACTTTTGTTCTTACAACATGAGTGCGTGAAGTCCACGCCTGTCTATTCTTGCAAAACAAACTTAAACAAAAACCTGCCAATTCCTTGTTTCTTTTGCAAGTCTTCTGAATTCATTTCTTTTGTTCTTAAAACAGTACACACATGCATGCAAGTCAACGAGCACAGGAAATAAATAAGCATTTGTTATTCGATTAAATAAATAAATAAATGAGATTTCATTTATTTATTTAATTAAATAAATCTAGTATTAATTTATTTATTTAAAATCAATTATTGATATAAAATTAAATAAATAAATGAATTGATTTTCATTTATTCATTTAATAAAAATAATCATCCATTGATTTAAAATAAATCCTGTAAATACTCAGGTTGTACTCCACTGTATCTTCAAGGCTTCTAATCTCTGGGATTTTGCACTTTAAAATATTTTTAATCTTCTCGAGTACAAAAACCACTTAACAGTATTTCTAAAAATAATACTCCGTTTCCTTTCACGGATCACTGGTTTCTAGTACAAAGGTCTGGTTCACAAATGATTAATTCCGCTCTCAGGCCTTCGTATTATACCCGTACAAACCACCGTTAAGTCTTCTACCAAATATAACCAACTTCACTAGAAATCCTTGAGGTCTTCACACTGATTCTGATAACTGCTTCGAATGACTCTGTTAGATATATTTGTGATGTCATGTCTAATAATGATTTGTGTTTAGTTTTCAGATATTGACTAACAGGACAAATCAGGACTTAACTGGAAATCAGTACTTATACTGAAGTCAGAACTTAAGATATCAGAACTTAAGTTATCAAAACTTAAGATAACAGAAGATATTCATCAGAAGATAATATCAGGACTTAAGAAGCCTTTCAGATAAGGAAGGCGGCTGATTGAAGGGAAAGAAGATCAAGACTAAAATAAGAAGAGATATGCATGAAGAAGAATTCTATGAAGAATAGAAGACTTGGAGGAAAAGATAACTAATTGATATATGTTAGGATACAGAATTATATTCGATATCAATTAGAGATTATCTTGTAACTGTGTGGTATATAAACACAGCATAGGGTTTACACTAGAAGTGTTATCATTATCGAGAATATTATTCATTATAACCCTAGCAGCTCTCGTGATATTTGTTCATCACTGAGAGAGAACGGTTCCATTGCAACTATTTTATTAATAAGATTATTCTTTGTTACATACTTGTGTTCTTAATTCGATTTGATTGTATTATACACTGTATTCAACCCCCTTCTACAGTGTGTGTGACCTAACAAGTGGTATCAGAGCTAATCTGTTAACACATATACAGTAAAGATCCAAAACAATCATGTCTGAAGAAGAACAAACTCCAACCAAGCCCACCAAAACTGAAGAAACTCCAAAGACTCAAATCCACAGTCGATATGAGACTATTAGGGTTCCCATGTTGAGACCTTTTGAGTATCCCATATGGAAAGTGAGGATGGCTATATTTCTGGAATCTACAGATCCAGAATACCTTGACAGAATTAATGAAGGACCACATAAGCCAACCAAGCTCTCTGTTGTAGTTGCAGATCAGCCAGCAAAGACTGTACCAAAGGAGAAAAGTGAGTATACAGCTGAAGATATCTCATCTATTGCCAAGGATGCAAAGGTAAGGCATTTGTTACATAGTGCCATTGATAATGTCATGTGAAACAGGGTAATTAACTGCAAGACTGCAAAGGAGATATGGGATGCCTTGGAGACAAGATGCTAGGGAACTGATGCAATTAAGAAGAACAGGAGGACTATACTCACGCAAGAGTATGAGCACTTTGACTTAAAACCTGATGAGTCATTAACTGGTTTATATGACAGATTTTTCAAACTCTTGAATGATCTGTCACTGGTGGATAAGGAATATGATCTTGAAGATTCTAATCTTAAATTCCTTTTAGCTCTTCCTGAAAGTTGGGATTTGAAGGCAACTACTATAAGAGACAACTATGCTCTTGATGAAACTACTCTTGATGAAATTTATGGTATGCTCAAAACTCATGAACTTGAGATGGATCAAAGAAGCAAGATGCATGGGAGAAAGTCAAGAACAGTTGCTCTTAAGGCTGAGGAGGAATCCCCCAAAGTGGCTGCCTCAAAGAAAGGCAAAGGAAAGGCTCTCATCATAAAGTCTGATTCAGATTCATCAAGTTCTGATGATGATGATGAGTATTCAGAAACTGAAAGTCTAAATGGAGATGGATGCTGATGAAGAGATGATGAAATTGTGTGCTCTTATGGTGAAGGGTATCACAAAGATAGCCTACAGGAAATTCAGAAAGGGAAAGAAGGTTTCCAGGAAAAGTGGAAGTTCTGATAAGAAGAGTTTCAGAAAATCTGAAGGCAAAGGAGGAAAGTCTGACAGAGGAGATTACTCAAATGTTAAATGCTATAATTATGGTGAGAAAGACCACATATCTCCTGATTGTAAGAAAGGAAAAGGTGACAAAGGCAAGGTACTTGTCACAAAAAAGAAAAGCTGGACAGACACTTCAGATTCTGAAGATGAGGTGAACTATGCCTTGATGGTAAATGCTGATAGCAGTTCTGAAGTTGCTGAGTTAAAGGTACCTCAAACAACTTATGCTTTTCATACTGATGATATTACTGAGTTGAGATCTTATCTTAAAACCATATTCATTAGCTATAGAGATCAGATTTTAACATGTGATAGGTTAACTTCTAAAAATCTGGCTTTTAAGAAAAGGAATGACTATTTAGAAAAGGAGTTAGTTATGTTTCATCAAACTCATAAAGAAAGAGATGATGCTTTTTATGTTAGAGATGAAGTGCTAAAATTGAATCAATCTCTAAAAACTGAGTTAGAAAAGGAAAGAGAGATTATCAGGACTTGGACTAACTCTTGCAGAACAACTCAGAATTTGCTAAGTAGTGGAAACTGGAAAGAGGGATTAGGTTATGGAGATGATAAAAGTGAAATAGGAACTGAACAAATTAAGCCAATTATTGTTAAACAGACTACTAAGCCAAAGGTAAATCCTGTTAAGTTTGTAGCTAAAACTGTAAAGTCTGATTCTGAAAAGATGAAAGATATTGATACAGAAGTTAAGGCAGAGTCAACTTCTGACAAATTAAAACAGGATAAACCAGCTGAAGTTAACATAGGCTTAATGACAAAGAAGCAGCTTAAGTATAAGCTGAAAGAGATTAAGAATGTAAACAAGGTAAAGCCACCTAGGAAAAATAGGAATGGAAAGGAAGGTGTGAATAAAAGCAATAATTATAAGTCTGTTCCTAATGCTCCTAGAAAGAAAATCAATAATTGTGGAAACACTAACCATGTTGCTTCTTTTTGCAGGAAGAATAATGATATAAACTTTTTACCTCCTAAATCAGGAGTTAAGAGTCAGACTGTTAGGTTTAAACCACAAAATCCTTGTTTTCATTGTGGTAGTTTATGGCATTCCATTTATACTTGTAAGGAATATCATAGTTTGTACTATGATTATTATCAAATAAAACCTTCTTTAAAGAAAGTTAGCATTATTCCTTCTAGTGTAAGTTCTGATGCAAAGTCTGATACTGTAAAATCTGATATGAAAAATGTTAGCATAAACTCTGAAGTTAAATCCGCTGCAAATGCTAACAAACTTAATAAGTGTTAGATATATTTGTGATGTCATGTCTAATGATGATTTGTGTTTAGTTTTCAGATCTTACTTAACATGACAAATCAGTACTTAACTGGAAATCAGTACTTATACTGAAGTCAGGACTTAAGAAATCAGAACTTAAGTTGTCAGAACTTAAGTTATCAGGAGATATTTATCAGGAGATAATATCAGAACTTAAGGAGACGTTCAAATAACGAGGGCGGCTGATTGAAAGGCAAGAAGATCAAGACAAACATAAGAAGAGATATGCATGGAGAAGAATTTTATGAAGAATAGAATACTTGGAAGAAAAGATAACTGATTTATATATATTAGGATGCAGAATTATATTCGATATCAATTAGAAGATTATCTTGTAACTGTGTAGTATATAAACACAGACATAGGGTTTACACTATACGTGTTATCTTATTCGAGGATATTATTCTTTGTAACCCTAGCAGCTCTCATGATAATTTATTCATCACTGAGATAGAACAGTTCTTTGTAACAGAGTTTATTGTGTTGGATAAAATCTGTGTACTATTACTTGAGTTCTTATATTCGATTTGATTGTAGTAAACACTGTATTCAACCCCCTTCTACAGTGTGTGTGACCTAACAAGTGGTATAAGAGCAGATCTGTTAACACATAAACAATTTAAGATCCAAAAACAATCATGTCTGAAGTAACACAAACTCCAACCAAGCCCACCAAAACTGAAAAAACTCCAAAATTTCAAATCCATAATCGATATGAGACTATTAGGGTTCCCATACTGAAACCTTATGAGTATTCCATATGGAAGGTGAGGATGTCTATGTTTCTGGAAGCTACAGATCCAGAATACCTTGATAGAATTAATGAAGGACCATATAAGCCAACCAAGCTCTCTGTTGTAGTTGCAGATCAGCCAGCACAGTCTGTACCAAAGGAGAAAAGTGAATATACAGCTGAAGATATCTCATCTATTGCAAAGGATGCAAAGGTAAGACATTTGCTGCATAGTGCCATTGATAATGTCATGTCAAATAGGGTAATTAACTGCAAGAATGCAAATGAGATATGGGATGCCTTGGAGACAAGATGTTAGGGAACTAATTCAATTAAGAAGAACATGAAGACTATACTCACTCAAGAGTATAAGCACTTTGACTCTAAACCTGATGAGCCATTAACTGGTTTATATGACAGATTTGTCAAACTCTTGAATGATCTGTCACTGGTGGATAAGGAATATGATCTTGAAGATACCAATCTTAAATTTCTTTTAGCTCTTCGTGAAAGTTGGGACTTGAAAGCAACTACTATAAGAGACAACTATGCTCTTGATGAAACTACTCTTGATGAAATTTATGGTATGCTCAAGACTTATGAACTTGAGATGGAACAAAGAAGCAAGAGGAATGGGAGAAAGTCAAGAACAATTGCTCTTAAGGCTGAGGAGGAATACCCTAAAGTGGCTGTCTCAAAGAAAGGCAAAGGAAAGGCACTCATCACAAAGTCTGATACTGAGTCATCAAGTTCTGATAGTGATGAGGATTCAGAAACTGAAAGTCTATCTGAGATGGATGCTGATGAAGAGATGATGAAATTGTGTGCTCTTATGGTGAAGGGTGTCACAAAGATAGCTTACATGAAATTCAGAAGGGGAAATAAGTTTTCCAAGAAAGGTGCAAGTTCTGATAAGAAAGGTTTCAGGAAATCTGAAGGCAAAGGAGGAAAGTCTGACAGAGGAGATTACTCAAATGTCAAATGCTACAACTGTGGTGAGAAATGCCACATATCTCCTGATTGCAAGAAAGGAAAAAGTGACAAAGACAAGGCTCTTGTCACAAAGAAGAAAAGCTGGACAGACACTTCAGATTCTGAAAGTGAGGTGAACTATGCCTTGATGGCAAATGCTGATAGCAGTTCTGAAGCTGCCGAGTTAAAGGTACCTCAAACAACTTATGCTTTTCATACTGATGATATTAATGAGTTGAGAAGATATCTTAAAACCATGTTCATTAGTTATAGAGATCAAACTTTAACATGTGAAAGATTAACTTCTGAAAATCTTGCTTATAAAAAGAGGAATGATTAATTAGAAAAAGAGTTAGTTATGTTCCATCAAACTCAGAAAGATAGAGATGATGCTTTCTATGTTAGAGATGAAGTGCTTAAAATGAATGAATCTCTAAAAACTAAATTAGAAAAGGAAAGAGAGATTATCAGGACTTGGAGTAACTCTGGCAGAACAACTCAGAATTTGTTAAGTAGTGGAAATTGGAAAGAGGGCTTAGGTTATGGAGATGATAAGAATAATAAATGAACTGTAGAAATTGAGCCTATAGTTGTTAAACAAAAGCCAAAGGTAAATCCTGTTAAGTTTGTAGCTGTAAAGTCTGATACTGATAAATCAGAAGTTAAAGAGAAATTAACTTATGACAAACCAAAACAGGATAAGCCAACTGAAGTTACATAGGCTTGATGATAAAGAAGCAGCTTAAGCATAAGCTGAAAGATGTTAAGAATGTAAACAAGGTAAAGCCACCTAGGAAAAGTAGGAATGGAAAGGAAGGTGTGAATAAAAGCAATGATTATAAGCTTGTTCCTAATGCTCCTAGAAAGAAATGTTATAACTGTGGAAATTCTAACCACCTAGCTTCTTTTTGCAGGAAGAATAAGAACATTAACCATCAGCTGATGAAAGAATTTTTGTTGGATATCCACTTTCCACAAAAGCCTTCAGAGTCTACAATTTAAGAACAAGGGTTGTCATGCAATCTATCAATGTCTCTTTTGATGATAAGAAGATTACAGGACTTGAAGATTTCAATGATCATGATCAGCTGAGATTTGAGAATGAAGTTTTAAATTCTGATACTGTAAATCCTGACAGTCTAAATCCTGATACTGCAAACTCTGAAGCATATTGAAGATCAAACTACATCTCAAGAAGCATCAAAACCATGAACAGGCTCTTCAAGTTCTGATTCATCAAGTTCTGATGGGCCAAGTTCTGATAATTCTGGAAACTCAAGTTCTGGTAATTCTGGAAACTCAAATTCTGAAGGATCCAACTCAGAGAGCATAATTTCAGGGGGAGCATCAGAAAATGTTGATGGAGATAACATGGATCATGGGGGAGCATCCAGTTCTAGAGATAATCTTCCATCTGCAAGGATGTGGACTAAAGCACATACACCTGACTTGATTATTGGAGATCCTGAAGCAGGTATAAGAACTAGAACAGCAACATCAAATGAATGTCTCCATCACTCTTTTCTTTCTCAGACTGAACCAAAGAAAGTGGAAGAAGCTCTTCAAGTTACTGATTGGGTGCAAACAATGCAGGAAGAGTTAAATAAATTTAAAAGAAATAAAGTCTGGACCCTGGTGCCAAGACCAAAGAACAGATCTGTTGTTGGTACAAAATGGGTGTTCAGAAACAAAACTGATAGTGATGGCATAATTACAAGGAACAAAGCAAGGCTGGTTGTAAAAGGATATTCTCAACATGAGGGAATTGATTATGATAAAACAGTTGCACCAGTTGCAAGATTGGAAACCATAAGGATATTTTTGGCTTATGTTGCTCACAAAAAGATTACAGTCTTTCAAATGGATGTAAAAAGTGCTTTTCTTAATGGAGAATTGGAAGAAGTATATGTTGAACAACCTCCAGGTTTTGTAGATTCAAAATTTCCTAATAATGTCTACAGACTTGATAAAGCACTTTATGGCCTTAAGCAAGCTCCAAGAGCATGGTATGAGACCTTAGCTCAGTTTCTTCTGGAAAGTGGATTTAACAGAGGAACTATTGACAAAACATTGTTTTATCTCAACCATGTAAATGACTTACTTTTTGTGCAGATATATGTTGATGATATCATTTTTGGTTCTACAAATGACAGACTTTGTAAGAAGTTTGCCATGTTAATACAATTAAGATATCAAATGAGTATGATGGGGGAACTTAGCTATTTTCTGGGCCTTCAAGTCAAGCAGAATGAAGCAGGTACTTTTATTTGTCAAACCAAGTACACTAGAAATTTGCTGAAGAAATTTGGAATGCAAGACTGTTCAAGTGCATCCACTCCTATGACCACGCAACAAAACTGGATAAGGATACTGGTACATCAGTAGATATTACTGATTACAGAGGTATGATTGATTCACTACTCTATCTAACTGCAAGTAGACCTGATATCATGTATGCTACCTGTCTTTGTGCAAGATTTCAAGCAGATCCAAGAGAACCTCACTTAACAGCTGTGAAAAGAATTTTGAAGTACTTAAAGGGTACAACTGATCTAGGATTGTGGTATCCTAGAGAATCAGACTTTAAGCTAATAGGTTACTCAGATGCAGATTTTGCAGGATGCAAAATTGACAGGAAAAGCACAAGTGGAAGCTGTCAATTTCTTGGAGGCAGATTGGTTTCTTGGTTTAGCAAGAAACAAAAGTCAATTTCCACATCAACTGCAGAAGCAGAATACATTGCTACAGGAAGCTGTTGTGCACAGATTCTTTGGATGAAGAATCAATTACTGGATTATGGGTTAATATATTCTAAAATCCCTATTTACTGTGATAATCAAAGTGTTATTGCTATGACAGGTAATCCAGTTCAATACTCAATGACAAAGTACATCAACATTAGGTACCATTTCATAAGGGAGCATGTGATGGAAGGTACAGTAGAATTGCATTTTGTTCCAACAGATCAACAACTAGCAGATATCTTTACAAAACCACTATATGAAACTACTTTTACAAGATTGGTAAATGAACTTGGAATGGTTTCAGGTTCTTTCTTTAAATCTGCTTAGTTTATATTCTGATACATCAGAATTTATGATCAGTATTTACAGATATTACTATCTTTGTGTATTCTGTGCTTAAATTGAAATTTTCTAAGTACTGATTGTTGTCTGATGTGAATTTCTAAACTCTGATAGTGATATGAATGTTTCTGTGACTATTCAATCTTATGAGGATAACTGTGCTAGATGCTGACCTAGTAGTCTATAACATACTGATGATCCCATGTATGAAGTAATTATTTATGTGGAAATCTTTTAACACTAGAAAATTCTGATACTGAGCTTAGTTATGTTTACTTTGTGTATCTTATTACCAAGTCAAAAAATAGAATAGTGCTTCTTATCTGTTAAGTTCTGATGTTGGTAAATCTTATGGATGTACTAAGTGCTGATAAACCTCACTTATCAAAATAAAAATAAAATATCAGGTACTCCTTTGAGGTCTAGAATAAAAATGTGGAAGGGAAGACCCAAGTGCATTGCTGGTATTAAGTAATATGCATTAGAAAAGCAAAATAAATTTTCTTCGTGACTTTTCACATTCTCTGATTACTGGAGAAATACTCTGATAACAACATAAATTTTGATAAGCAGTCGTGACTCACTTACACTGAGAAGCCACTGTAAAAAGGAATTTCAAAAGATGCATAAAATGAGCACAAAATAGTTAAGGTGGACTCATGCATGAACCCATTCTATAGTAGACTTCAGAATAATGACAGATTTTGAGCAAAGTTCTTAGTTATGCCTTATTTCTAAGATGTACTGAAGTGAATCAGACTTTACTCTTTGTCTGATATTTAGCTAAATGCACACACTTACACTTCTTATGAATGATGAAAATTACTGTGGTGATCAATGTTGTTTTAGATGAACAGTTTAAGTGTCAGTTGTATAAAATTATGAGGACAAGTTCCGATGGAAGTTCTGATGATTAAGTTCTGATGTACCCATATCAGTATTTGTGTGAAGAATTACAGGAATAAACATTCACTTTTTGAGTTAAGAAGCCATATTCTGATGACTTTTAAATTCTGATAATAATCAAGTTCTGATGCTTACGTGGCAGAATTTATTTACTTGGTTTATTTTTGGTCATTACTTGAATGGTTATATTTTCTCAGAATATTGGTTTATGTGAGTTAAAGCAGTAATAATCATTTATTTAGTGGGCACAGTTTTTTTTTAAAACTGAACGTGCAAAGTAATCATTACTTATTTACCGTGCCCATTAACTTTTGCCTTAACTGTTGCATGGCTGACAGGTGTAAAAGTCTGTTCCACTACTCATTAACTGCTGTCACGTGGGGTGTCTAAGTAAAAGAGATAAAAGATTTTCAAATTTTTTATGTTCATTTTTATTCTACTCACTCTCTCTCTTTTCTTATTCTCTCTCACATTTTCTGACGGTTTCTATACAGACATTTCATCAAACACCTTTCAGGAAAACTAAATTCTCACTTATTTCTGATGGCGCCCAATGATTTAATTATTGATGGAGCCAAGTTTATACCAAATAACTATGCTGCAATCTTGAATAAGGCTGAAGCTTCATCAGATCTGCACTTTGTGCAAGATTTGTTAGCATATAGTGAGATTGGGTATGCTTTGACCCAACCTCAAACTATTTCAAGCCAACAAGTGTTTACATTTTGGCGAACTGGGATTTTTGATGATGGTGGTGCTACTGGTACTCTAAGAATTGTTTTCACATCAGGAGATGTCGAGCATGTGGTTACTCCCGGAGCAGTTCGTAAAGCTCTCCACTTACCTGAAGGTTGCACATTCTCAACAGTGGAGGATCCTGTCTTACAGCAGCTTATGGCCAGACTGGGCTATGAGAAAGGTTTGGGAAAGCTGGATCAACTAAAAAGATCAAATATCAGAAAGGAATGGAGCTTTTTCTTTGATTGTATCACTAAGGCATTCGCCAATAAATGCTCCAACTTTGATGTTATTCCCATCATGAGTCAGCAAATCGGGTATGCCCTTATTCATCAAACTCGTTTTGATTTTGCAAGTGTTGTGCTAGGTTTCATAGGGGATAGGATGATAGAGGATAGGAATGTAGAATACTTTGCTAGATTCTGTCAGCTTATACATACTTTCTATTGTGATGAACCCCAACCTGCCAGTGACTTAATTCCACCCTTTAAGCTTGCAGAAAGGGCTTTTAATGATTTGTTAAATAATGACAATAAGAAACAAGTGTTGAGACCATTACATATTCCTCAGTCAGTAAAACAGATCTTGGTAAATACTGATCCATAAACATACACATCTGTTTACCCTGATGTTCACCCACCAACACATCACAGCCAACACAACAGCCATCAGAACATACCATCTCTCACCAACCTCAAACTTCTCAACCTCAACCTTCAGCACATCCAGTGAAGCCTTTATCTTCCAAACCCAAGAGGACAAAGACTGTACCTCAGTCTCAGCAGAAGAGATCGAGAATTATTCTAAAAGATGAGTCAGATAATGAGGAATAGGTTCCTCTATCAGAACCTGTTATTGTAGAAGCTGAGAAGATCACTTCTCAGACTGAAATTGGGAGTTTTAGACCCCTCAAAAGGCTTAGAAAGATAAATTCTGATTATAAAGCTCCCACGGTGTCTCCTTCCTTGAAGAAAGTGAAGAAACAAAGAGCTTACAGGGACACAGTTGAGTCAGATTCAGAAGATGGGGAAGCAGCAGCTAAGGAAGGGGGTCAGGAATCTCTGATCCCAAAAGACCCAATTGTGATTGAATCTCTTCCTTCTGTACAACCAGAATTTGCTGAAGCCACTTAATCTACACCACCACTGTCACCAACTAAAGTTCAAGAAACTTCTCAGGATAGAGTTCCTATGTCTCCTATCATTAATCCAGTACATGTTGAAGACCCAGGTACAAATGCTGAAATAGACATACATAACTTGGTTGTGCCTGAGGTTCTGTACTTGGAAGCTCCACCAACTCAACTCACTCCACCAACAATACCAATTTTGGATGCTGATTTCAATACAGATATTCCATCAACACCAGTTCTGAATCTAGATGGTGAAGATCAGATTTTAGGTGGGCATCAAAATTTGGATGTTGATCAGAACTTAGTTGCAGATCAGAATTTAGAGGATGATGTTGAAGCCTCTATAGCCTCCCATACTGTTATTTTATCAGAGGATGCTGATACTGCAGACTCTGTAAGTTTTGATGCTGACAATGCTGAAATTAATAGTGAAGCTGCTATAAATGTAGATGTTGATGCAGCTGGTCCTTCAGGATATGCACCTCAACAAATAGTTAACAAAGCTGATTTGATCAAGAAGTTTGTTAGAGAGGATGCACCAGTACCTTGGAGTGAAACTCATAGAGGAAAGGAGTGGACTAAGGAGTGGAACAAAGTTACTTTTGTTCCTAATGAAAAAATTCTTGCTGAGCACCTTGCTAAAGGTGATGAAATGCTGATAAATGATGATTTCAAGGCACAGCTTAGAGTTACTTCATTGAGTACAAGGCACCTTCAAGGTCAACACTCAATAACTCATGACAAGGTGAACAAAATTCAAGAATCTCTGATCCAGCAAGATATGAATATAAAATTGGAAAAAAACAGATTTTTCAAGCCAACCTTTGACTGAATTGGGTATATTGAAAAGACTCAGGAGAAGCAACAAGATCAAATTTCTGAAATTCTAAAGAATCAAGCTTCTCAGCAAACTCAACTCAATAAGATCCAATCCTCAGTGGAATTGCTTGTCTCTCTTCTTTTACTTGCTGATGCCAAAAAGGGGGAGAAAGTGATTAAGTCCAAATGCAAATCTAGTCAAGTACTGAAGGGTAAGGATGATGGAAATGATGACCAGGGAAACTCTGGAATGGGTAGAGGTCATGGTCAAGGCAAAGGTTCTTCATCAAAGACAACCGAAACTTCTATACAGAGATTAAGTTCTGATACTGGGAGAAGAATAAGTTCTGATACTGGTAAAATGATAAGTTCTACTGGACATCTGGAGCTTGATGAAGAAATTTCAAAGAGATTATTTCTCAAAGAAAATCCAGGTTTGGACTTTGAAAGTCTAAAGGAAGAAGAAGCTAGACTTAAAGCAGGAAATTTCAACTCCAAGTCTAAAGCTTCTGTTGTTAAAAAGAAACTTCCAAAACCTAAGGGTATTGTGATTAAGGAGAAGACAATTTCTGAGGCAACCAAAGCCAAATCACAAGTGGAGGTAAGATCCAAGATCCAAGGGCAAAGAAAAAATTGATGAACCTGTAAAGGTACAGTAAAACCTCTGTAAATTAATACTCGATTAATTAATAGTCTCTCTAAATTAATAATTTTGTCTGGTCCCGACTTGGGCCAGTTCAAAAAATGATCAATTTCGATAAGATAATAAGATAATAATTTTTTTGAAAACCCTGTATAAAAATATGGTCCCAATAAAACTATAAATTAATAATTCCCTTATATTCATAAAAATATAGCTATTACATCTTTGTAAAATATGATTCAATTGTAGTTTGCTTTTTCATATAATTTAAATCAACATGAAGCTCATCCCTAATCTTCCTTATTGCATCCAAAAGCTCGGGTGTGGTGCTTTCATGTTGCATCAAAAAGTTATTAAGCATTTTTGATGCCTTGAGTGCTTCTTTACGTGTAACCGGCTCCAACGGTGTTGTATCGTCTTCAAGATCATCTTCAACACTATTTTCAAGGATGGTGTTTGCAATCTCTTCTATACTCACATAATGCTTTTCTTGCTTCATCCGTCATTGTTGATTTTGTGACACCTTTTAGATGAGAAGCCATTGTTTTGTTTGTATAATTTTTCCCCCAATCTAGTACTGTATATACAGTATATATAATATATTTTATGACTACACATACATTGAATACTTTCTATGTAAAATACAATGAATTAAATTAATTCATGTACTTTGAATTTTCCTAATATACATTGAATATTTTCTATGTAAAATACAATGAATTTAACTTATACACTATATGGACTTTGAATCTAATATATTGTACATTACATTGACTTTCTAAATTCATATACATTGAATTAATTGAATTAAGTATAAAATATAAATTGTACAATTCATTTTATTTAAATTTATGTGAATAAAAATTTAATCAAAAGTTAATTTTGTTTGCTACCGAAAATTCTCTATAAATTAATAATTATTAATTTATCGATTAATTAATACCTCTCTAAATTAATAGAATTCTCCGGTCCCAACTATATTAATTTATAGAGGTTTTACTGTATATATGCCAATCATGGATCTGGAGACAAAATCTGATGAAGATGCTAGTCTGATTTTGAAGAAAAAGGATATTCAAACAACCTCTGACAGAGCTCATGTTGTTCAAGATCAGGACTTAGTAAATTCTGATATTACAGTGAAGCAAGCAACCTCTGACATAGCTCAAGTTGGCTTGATATCAGAAGATAAAGAAAAGGAAACCTCTGACATTGCTCATATTAAACCTTCAAGGATGTTACTACCTGGTTTTACAAAAGCTCAACAGACTCAACCTTTGAAGACTACATCAAGTGGTTTTGAAGCAAGAGTTGTTACAGGAAAGGAAGCAAAAGACAAATCAGGATTGGGTAGTTCTAAAGAGAAGAGAGTAAACAATACTACCAATGATCCAACTTCCTTGAGTGAACCAGGAGTAGGTACAACTCCTGAGAGATTGAATCAACTTGAATCTGTACAAATGGTTTACCACTCTGTTTTGAAAGAAGATGTTATGTTATACTTTATGACAGATGGGAGGGTATTCCATATTAGGAAGAATGTTATTCCATTGAAGTATTTTGAAGAACTAGAACATGTTATATTCCTACTTCAAGTGAAAAACAGATCAACAGATGATGCTACAGGTTATTTAAAATCAAATATTCAAAGACAAAAGAGGCTTTACTCTGTAAAGTCTGACAGCCCATACTGTCCTAAGTACAGATCTCACAGTGGAGAAATTGTTGAAATGAAGCCTAATACCGCAAAGATCATCACTACATTTTCTGGTATTAAGGGACTTGAATTCAATCAGGAGTCTGATGAAGCCTTTATAATCAGACTCGATCAGGATATAAGAAAAGCTAAAATAAATGATCTCAGGGCTGCTATCTTTCAAACTGGTGAAGATACAGTTGAATTGAAAAATGCTAAAAGGAGGATGGTCAATGAACTTGAATATGCTGAGAGATGTCTGTTGAAGAACTATCTCAGAATAACTCCTGATATCAAAGAGATCAGAAATTGAAGCCAAGTCAAAGATCTACAACTGCTTAAATTCTGAAGGATATACAGACTGAAGCTGAAATCAGACTTTAAGGATGGTAAGGCTATAAGGACTGTAAGTTGTAGTTATCTAGTCAAATTCTCATGCATTTGTACTTAATATTTTTGACATCATCAAATATCTGTTGAACTTGTATATTATGCTAATTTACAAGTTGGGGGAGATTGTTAGATATATTTGTGATGTCATGTCTAATGATGATTTGTGTTTAGTTTTCAGATCTTACTTAACAGGACAAATTAATACTTAACTGGAAATCAGTACTTATACTGAAGTCAGGACTTAAGATATCAGAACTTAAGTTATCAGGAGATATTTATCAGGTAATAATATCAGGATTTAAGGAGACGTTTAGATAAGGAAGACGGCTGATTGAAAGGAAAGAAGATCAAGACAAACATAAGAAGAGATATGCATGGAGAAGAATTCTATGAAGAATAGAATACTTGGAAGAAAAGATAACTGATTGATATATATTAGGAAGCAGAATTATATTCGATATCAATTATAAGATTATCTTGTAACTGTGTAGTATATAAACACAGACATAGGGTTTACACTATATGTGTTATCTTATTCGAGGATATTATTCTTTGTAACCCTAGCATCTCTCGTGATAATTTGTTCATCACTGAGAGAGAACAGTTCTTTGTAACAGAGTTTATTGTGTTGAATAAAATCTGTGTTCTGTTACTTGAGTTCTTATATTCGATTTGATTGTAGTAAATACTGTATTCAACCCCCTTCTATAGTGTGTGTGACCTAACAATAAGGCCAAAGGATCCAAGCAAGTCTGGGTCCTTAAAACTAATCATTAGTGGTTTTTGTGATTGCAGGGCAACATGAAAAACATCCTAGTTCTGGACAGTGGATGTTCAGGACATATGACTGGAAATAAAGCCCTGCTATCAGACTTTGTGGAGAAAGCTGGAACAGGAGTTTCTCATGGAGATGGCAACATGGGAAAAACTCTGGGATATGGCAATATCAATCTTGGGAATGTCATCATTGAAAAAGTAGCTCTAGTCTCAGGACTTAAACACAATCTGCTGAGTGTTAGTCAAATCTGTAACAGAGGTTATCATGTGGATTTCTTTGAAGAACACTGTGAAGTTGTAAGCAAATCTACAGGCAAAGTTGTTCTGAAGGGATACAGGCATGGTAACATTTATGAAGCCAAGCTTTCAATAAGTTCTGATGGTTCTGCAATCTGTCTGTTAAGCAGAGCATCAATTGAAGAAAGCTGGGATTGGCACAAGAAACTCTCTCATTTAAATTTTAACAATATAAATGAACTAGTCAAGAAAGATCTTGTGAGAGGACTGCCAAAATCAGTATTTGCTCCTGATGGCCTTTTTGATTCATGTCAAAAGGCAAAACAAAGAAAATCTTTATTCAAGAGCAAGACTGAATCTTCAATTCTTGAGCCTTATCACCTACTACATGTTGATCTATTTGGTCCAGTGAATGTCATATCTATTACAAAGAAGAAATATGTTATAGTCATAGTAGATGAGTTTACCAGATATACATGGGTGTATTTCTTGCACAAAAAAAGTGAAACTGCATCTATCTTGATTGATCATGTCAAACAACTGGATAAATTGGTCAAAGACTCTGTGAAAATCACAAGAAGTGATAATGACACTGAGTTCAAGAATATGATAATGGAAGAGTTCTGCAAAGACCATGAAATAAAGCAGGAATTCTCTGCTCCTGGAACTCCACAGCAAAATGGAGTTGTTGAAAGAAAGAATAGAACTCTTATTGAAGCTGCAAGAACTATGCTTGATGAAGCAAAGTTACCAACCTACTTTTGGGCTGAAGATGTGCAGACTGCTTGTTTTACTCAGAATGCAACACTTATCAACAAGCATGGAAAGACACCATATGAGATGGTGAAGAAAACGAAGCCAAATCTGAAGTACTTTCATGTATTTGGATGCAAGTGTTTTATTC